>NW_022199032.1:3233448-3251227 GCF_009176525.2 Contarinia nasturtii
GAAGAAAAGTGCCGCTGAGAGCCATCGATTATGGTCGGTAACTTATGGTTCTGACCATAAAATATCGATTAAAACATGCGAGTACTGGTTTCGACGCTTCAAAAGTGGTGATTTCAACGTGGAAGACCAAGAACGGTCAGGTCAGCCAAAAAAGTTCGAAGATGCAGAATTGCAAGCATTATTGGATGAAAACTCGGCCCGAACCCAAAAAGAACTCGCAATGGAGTTAAATGTAACTCAAGCAACCATTTCCGGACGTTTACATGCCATGGGAAAGATTCGAAAGCTAGGAAAATGGGTACCACATCAACTGACTGAAAATCAACTCAAAGCACGAATCACAGCATGCAGAGAACATCTCAAAGAACACAAAAAACATAGTTTTTTGGGTCGAATTGTCACGGGCGATGAAAAGTGGGTCTATTACGACAACCCCAAACGTAAAGGAGCGTATGTTGATCCAGGCCAACCAGGACCATCGCAGTCAAAACGAGACATTCATTGCCAGAAGGTTATGCTGTGCATTTGGTGGGATCAAAAAGGTGTCGTGTATTATGAGCTGCTAAAACCAGGTGAAACGGTTACAGCCCAACGCTACCGCATGCAATTAATCAAAATGGAGCATGCATTGAAGATTAAACGGCCACGGATAGCGTCTAAACAAGACAAAGTTGTGTTTCACGATGATAATGCCAGGCCACATCGAGCAGACATCGTTAAAAAAAAGTACAAGACTTCGGTTGGGATTGGCTTGATCAACCCGCGTACTCTCCAGACCTTGCTCCTTCTGACTACCACTTGTTTCGATTGATGCAAATGGGATTGTCCGAGATATCGTTTCGAAATCCTGAAGGAGTGCGAAAATGGATCGATGAATGGATAGCCTCAAAAGATGAGGAATTCTTTCGACGCAGAATCGACAAGCTACCAAGAAGATGGGCGGAAGTCATAGCAAACGATGGGCAATACATTGGTTAAAGTACTCATTCTTGTTATTTTAAATAAATGTTTCTTTTCACACAAAAATCCCTCAAAATTAATTTATACACCCAATAATTAAAAATTTATAGGAAAAGTGTCATACCAGTAAATGCCTCGATTTGCTTCACATTCAATTTTCATGAAATGTGTCAAAATATACTTTATTTTCCTTTTATTCGTGTTTTGTCAAATATTATCAGTTTTTTACTGGCATTTTTTTGGATATGAACGTTAAAAGCACCAACATGACATCTTTTACAATTTTCTTTGTGTATTTCAAGGTGAAAAAAGTATTTTAATACCTTCTACAGCTTGGTGAACATGAAGGGAGAAGGTGGGAGTTAATTCCAACTTTCGGCGGGGTAATTTAAAAAAAAATGTAAGACATCAACTTTTTAAAAGGCACATCTATCATTCGAAGTTTGTGTGCTTTACATTATTCATTTCTTTCACTTTACAAAAAAAGGTTGAATGTATAATAACGTTGAAGTCATATCGTTGATATAGAATTTATAGAGATTCAATTATAAATGACTAAGATTTAAAAATAAAGAAATAAAACGTCCATAAATTATTGATTGTAAATTTGGTGGGTTTCGAAATTAAATTATGCGATTTAATAATATTAAGTGCGTGTGTGGAACAAGTAACATCGTTTTGAGATTTGCATTGTTGTTGTGCGAAGCTTCGCTAATTTGCAAATTTGATTAATTACAATAAAGCCTAATATTATTGTCTACTTTTATGTTGTCTATAAATCCATGCGTGACCAATTCCCTGATTAAAACAAATCACAATTTACAACCAGTGAAAGTGTATAAATTTTCAATGTCAAAACAAATATAATGCCAAGATCTAGTTAGTAATTTCAATGGAACATGTACCAGTAATGTGCAATATGCATTATGCAATACAACATTAATAATAATATATGAAGAATTGAACTTATAACTTATAGGTTCGTCTCAATCAAATTAAGATTGCTGCTGCTATTCTCCATCTCAAACAAGAACGTTGCTAATTGCGTTATGCATAAGCATGCCTTTAAATTTGTAATTTTAATTAGTTTATGTCGTAAATGCAAAGTAGTTCATTAGAGTTATATTTCATTTTGTGTACAAGTTATGGCTTGCATACAACATAGAGAATGCTCTTTTCTCATGAAGGTATACAATAGTGCGAACGACGATTTAAAAAAAACATCGATAATGGATGAAAACTTGTCTCTATAACTTTTAAGCACCATATCAAGTTTTTTGGTTTATTTTTCCATTTTACTCAGCTCAGAAATATTATTAATTTCTGGTTGTGTGTTTACAGTAAAAATACAGTAGAGAACACAACAAAAATATTTTTCGTGTTTTCGACTGTCTTTTCTGCTGTTACATGGCAGGCTCATATGAAACTCTCGGAGACTCGGTATAATGCACACAAAAAGTGAAAAAAATTTGTTTACTAAAATTTATCCAAAAATAAATGAGACTTCGGACAAACTGAATTTTATGTCAAATCGTCTCATATTGAGGTTAGGTGTCTTTTGCGTGTGCAACAGCTTTAATTTTCAAAACTTGAATTCCATCACCAACATAAACAATATCACGGAAATGTCGAAAATTTATAGTCAGACGTTATTTGTTCTATGGTTGTAAAACAATTGCAACGCCAGCCAATATCCATTTCGATGGTTTCTCTCTTGTTTTCAAATTAAATGTCCATATATATGTTGAACCACGTAAACTAAAACGAGACAAATTAAATGCCATGCAATTGAATGAAAAAGAAGCAATATAAATGGCAAAGTTTTTCGTTACCGAGTTCTATAGATCGGACATTCAAATACGTTACGCAATTCTTGTTTGTCCTTTGTTATTGCTTTGATGTGAATGAGTGGCATTTCGAAGAACAGCTCTTTGAGTCGTGAATTCACCAATGAATTTATCAAATTGTCCCATCTAGCTCCTTCTAGGACTAGCCCATCGATATTTGCACCGTCTCGTGGGCACTCACTTCAATTCATACGAAGGTAAATCGGAATTATTGACAAATTGAACATGAAATGAGTGAAAGTGCAGAATAAGAAGGTACTTAATGTATAGTTGTGTGAGCATTGCACATATAATAATAGTATATAGTGAGCAACAAATAACGTACGTGTAATCTTCTCTATGTTTTCCCGTAACATCAATTGTCAAGCACATTCTATCTAATGGCCATTCATTTTTCCGTGCTGAAACCTGCATTATGGCAGTCAAAAAGCTTTGCGGATTAAACAGACCCGGCAACCATACGGAGATCGGTAAGCTAAAGTCAATTGACCACTTGTACAGTTCTTGATGTCGTTGCAATAAATTTGAAAACCACAATTGTAAACCGAGCGTACTCGGATATGCTAGTTTTGTCCATGTTGACGGCATTCGATCAAATACAATGCATTCATCGAGCAATTCCATTTCAGGCGTAATCGTTAATTCGCCACGATGGCCAAGCATCAGCTCTCGCAGTGATCGTCTCATTTCGCTCAATAATTGATTCATTCGTTCGCATTCCTGATACACAACCACAACATACGGTGTTCGTTCTTCGAACCTTGTCATAATCTCAGCCATATGAAAATCGTCCGGTATTTTATCTTGAAATTCTTCAATCAATTGTTTAACCGTTTCTTCACGTGATACCAAAATCACCGAACTTGATCCAGAGTCTCTGGGTTGAAGTTCAAATATTTCGGCAAACATATTATTCGATAGTGTGGTTAAAAATCCAATTTCCGCATTCAAATGCATCCTTTTCCACACAAGAAAATAGAAAATATTTGAATCATAAAATAAGTAATAAATAAGTTTTTTACCCATATAGATGTGGTGATTCGTTTGGTAAAAAATCATTAATATATTGATGATAACCAGTTAAATCTAAATTTGGAGGAGCCTCAAAATGGGGACAAAACGATAAATCTCCCGTCAATAAACCGGACTGCATGAATTCATTAAGGTACGTTCGACACAACCGTCTATCCCAATCGTCAGTGATATGACCACCATACATAATCTCACCGAATAAATAACGCAAATCATTCCATGGTATATTTCGATTTCCTTCCAAATAATTGAAAAGAACATAAACGCTGATTGTTAAATCTCCAATGCTAAACGGATACGATAAATTCCATCCAATCGGACCGAATTTTCGGCGTTCACAAACACAAGCATGAAAGTAGCACAGTGAAAATAAAATTGCCTTGAATTCACCTTCCTTCGAGCACAATTCCTATGGCAGAGAAAATGAATAACAATAATAAATAAATGTAAACACAAAAGATGTTTTTCTTTTTATGTTATGTTTTTCTTATTATTTATCCGTCAAATGATATAACTTACCAGCATTTCTTGTGTAAAATTGTCTAAAGCTCGATGTAAATTTGCTTTGATACCAGTCGGCGATTCGTTTGTTATTTTTATCGATGCTTCTAATATACCTTGTGGTATGCTATGAAAATCTGGTGATGGTGCCGCTTCGGCGCTCAAAAATAATCGAAAATTTGGATGGGCCGTTTCGAGTGTTTCTTCAATAATTTTTTCCAAGTGTGGTAGCCACTTAGTGACCAAATGAATGTTTTGTAAAACAACCCAATGGCCATGTTCTCGTCCCATTTCAATTGCCATTTCGGCTAATCGTTCTTGACCTTGACCCAATGAAATGTTATGATAGTTCTGCAAATCAGTTGATATGTTCATGGATTTTCCAAGCTTTTCAACATCTTGTACCGGATCAACTCCGGGCGATAAAATAAAAAATAACGGTGTCGATGCACAGCTCTCCATAAATGATTCGACAAATGGAATTGTTCGAACGCCAATGTATTTTTCGCCCATTGTTTCTTCGACAAAACATGTGGCTGCATATATCATTCGATCGGGTCGTAACGTACGTAAAATGCATAATTTTTGCATTGGTGTTCGATTTTTCCATTCGCCTGGTAATCGTTCCATTTCGGGTGCTTCACTTTCAATGAATTTCTTCCAACGTTTTGTCGACAAATCAAGATCACGATCAAACCCATAAAAAGCATCAATATTTGATAATGCCTTAACACCGCCCCATAAATGCTGTGGCAAAAAATCAAACGGCGAATGTAGATTTGGTAAATACGGAAATCTTAGCACAAAATCCAATTCACTCAATGATATGTGATTGCTGTGAATCAATATTTGAAATACCAAATGCATTTTATACACAAGTTTATCCTTTTCAAATAGGCCACGACACGTGTAACAATAAACCGCATACGTAATTGAATCGAGCAATGCGAGCACTCTGTCTTTGGTTGTATTTTGCTTTGCCGTTTGATTAATAGCTCTCTTGAACACAACAATAAATGCCTTCAACGAAAATTGGTACATCGGATTTATTTTGCACAAATCGTTCAAAATGAAATATAAAATTGATGCACGTTCGGCAACACAACGATATATTTCACGGGCCGTATCAATTTCTTTGGTTGTTATTCTTGTCTCTGTAACTTTTACTTCGATTTCGGCAGCCATTTTTTTTGTCTCTTCCAAATTGATAACTAACGATGGATCAGAAAGTACATTATCGCCGGCAGCCGCAAGCCGGGCCAATAATTCATCCTCCAATGATTTTAATGTTATTTTAAAATGATTTTGTTGCATCGTTAGCTCTTGCTTCGATTTTTCCAAATCGGGACGTTCGGCTTTAACCACTTCGGCTAATAGTTGTTGTTCCAAACCTTCTCGTGTCACCGTGAAATTTATCAGCGTTGTTTGTGCCTGCATTTCCGGTTTATAGTGTGGATTTCCCAATTTTGTTTGTAAAATCAAACGAAATTTTGGATTGTAATCCACCTCTTTGTCGCCGATTTTGATTGTTGCGCCACGCTTTGAAAATTGACGACTTAAAAGAGCGTCCAGCACCGCGTCTATTGTCTCGTCAATGTTTTCCAACAAAACCGTTTGCCCAGTGGCAATTGCTTTCTCGATTTCTTCCAAATACGATTTTTGATTTGGACGCAAAATCACCAACGTTTTTCCATATTTTTGCCGTATCCATTTCACTCCTTGCCTACATCAATAACAGAAAATATTAAAATGAGAAAGAAACAATTATTTTTTTTAATAATATATCTGCTACTAAAATAACAAACAAACAAAAAATAATGACTACAACATCTTCTTCTTCATTCTTTTTTTTTTTTCGTTTTCAATATTCTTATTTACAATTGTGGGTCGATAATTAGTGGCCAGCGCGTAGAATTTGTTAAAATAATCGCGTTTTCTGTAGACATACGATCGTTAGGTAAACCTTCGTTGTGCCATGTAGCGATGGTAGCATCGTCGCAAATTAAATTCAATGAATCAATACCTTCGGTGTGTGGGATTTCAGGCTGTGTATATATAGCGAGAAAGAGAGAGAGAGAAAAGGGTAAAATTCGCTTAGAGCAATGAACAAAACGTCGAGAAAAAATGCACCTTTAATTCTCTGAAGGTTGGCTTCCAAATGTTTTCCTGTAGTTCATGTCTGTATATTGGTATAAATCCTCCGACATACGAAATAAAACATGAAATCAATAAAATATCGCCAGGGAGTTTTTCAATTTGAAATCGAAGTCTGTGAGAGAATAAATTACAAAAAAATAAATAAATAAATCCCGAAATAATGGAAATTTTTGTTTTGATTTAAACGAACTTTTCAACTGATTGATGCCATCGAATCGCTTCTGATCCAAGGCCATTGACAAGTCGATGAGCCAATGATATGGTCAATGCCGTTTTCTCTGCTTCAAATTCTAATTTGGTTTTTTCTGCGATGGCTGTCTTGAATTCTCTTTGAATCGAATTTAAACGAGACTCGATTTCCTGTACAGAGAAAAAAATGGCCAATAATTTGTTTCGTTGGTAGTTTCTCTCTTTTTTTGGTTCGGCTTCAGAAAAAACCGAGCGCCAACCCACCATAATTTTATTGTTAAGGAAATTCAATTTGTCTTGAGCTGCTTTCAATTCGTTTTGTGCATCTTCTAGGGCTCTTTGCTTTGGCTCAACTACCAAGAAAACGTTGTGAAAGTTGTGTATATTAATGACCCATGCACATAAACCGCTTGCAGCGGTCGATTTGGCGAGGATTTTTTGTGGATCAAATTCCGGATCCTAATAAAGATATTTCGTCATTAACCAATTCGTTGTTGCTTTGTTTTTTATAAAGAAAATTGAAAAGAAGTAACACGTGTTAATTTAAAATTGAAAAACTTTACTTTCAAGTACGGTTGTAACGCTTTGATGACTTTTGTCGGTATATTCTCCTTTTCAAAGTTCTCCAATCTATGCAGAAACTTGTCAACGGCGCCCATCATTTGCTATCAACAGCCATACCGAAAAACAGCGTAAATAGATATAAAACCGTATAAAAATCATAAATAACAAGTTTTAAAGATCGGATGAAGCATAAACAACAACAAACTTTGCACGCTCTCCATGTCCTGTCTTTGGGTATTTTGCCTTTTCCTGAAAACAATACCAATACCGCTGCACAGACGTGAATTACAGCTTTTGGAGGCTGCCCAAACGATTTCAATTCCGTTAAATTGTTTTTGTTCAGTGTATTTAGAGCCTCATTTGCAGCGATAAGTGATGGTTCGGCTTTTCGTAAATCCGCTTCGCATATTTTTGCTTTGATCGTTACATCTTCCTCAATTGCTCGTACTTTTCGTTCTTCGTCCGCAGCTACATTGAATTTCGAAACATAGTGAATGTCATTTTGGTGGAAGTAACAATATCTCTTCATTAGCACACACTATAATACCTATTAGTTTTTCCTTTTGAACAATTTCATTTTCTGCACTGACGATTTTAATCAATTTATCAGCAGCTTCATTTTTAGCCTTGAGCGTTGTTTCTTGTTCAGCTAGAACATACTAAAATAATCAATCGGATTATAACATGATTTACTCAAATCACTTCGACTTAACTCCATTTCAATTCATCTAAATGGTATCAATTATACGCTCAATGCACACATACACACACAAACACATAAATAATAAGCAAACATGTATGTGTCAATGATTAATTGAAAACGTACCTTCAGTGAATCAACTTGATGTCCACACTGTGCTAATCGAATCAATCCATTTTCCAAGCGCTGTATGCGCTGAATGTGGTCGTCTGTCTTTTCGGTTAGCAATTTTGAATACAATGAAATGAGTTCGAGATATGACTTTGGTGTTGTGTAATTATGACGCTTTTCGTTGGTCAAATAATTTTTCGAAATATCATTAACGCTTTCCAAAACAAATGCCATAAATACGGAAACCGATTCGGTCAGATAATGCTGAACATTCGTAGAAAAGAACACAATGGTCATTCATATGAATACATAACATCAACTGAGTATGTTGTTACAACGCATTTTGAATTTTTAAGAGTAAATAATAATGGTGACCTGAAACGATTGTTTATGTACAGAAAGAGCACACTCAACGAAGAATCGTAGCAACATGTATCTTATATACATTAGTGAGAGTTACACGTCACTTACTTTTGCCCAGACACAGTTATATAATAAAAATTCACTAAACACTAATATGTGGTGCCTAATTGGTTGCACGCAAAAAACACAATATTATGTGAACGAACACTCAGAGTAACACAGTAAGGGTGTAAAATTAATAAAAATATGTTCCGCCCATGCCACCATTATTCTCAACAACTCAAAATGCAAACTGCTTTCTGTTCTGTTCACTATTTGACTTACTGGTAATACGTCGACTTTTAACAGAAATTTTTTGGCCACCGACTCTAAAGCGCTCTTGGGCCATTCATAAAAGAAATTTATAGCGGTACAATTTACTAGGGCGGGAAACTTTCGAGAGCGACGTCGCAAAGTGGAACCGACCGGTGAAAAACATAAAACCACCTGTATTTAAAAAATTTATTGGTCTCACATGTACGATATTAGGGGCTGCAAAAACTCACAAACAAAATGAACGAAAAACAAACCTTTAGTAATTTTTTTACTTTCTCAATGAAATACTTCCAGCAATTTTCTCGTGTATCGATAATGCCGAGTTGTTTCACCTCATTTTTAACCGAGCTTATAATGTTATCGGTTTCTTCATCCGTGAAAAGGTCGGGAATTTCACCACTTGCCAACAAATCATTAATCAGAACCAAATATGATTCATCAGCAACTTGAGCATCGGTTAGCAAAAACATTATTGACATATTCTTAATGCCAACTTTATGGTATAGAATATTTAAATCGGATCGTAGGTCATAGATGCTATATCCCTTTCTCAATTGAATTTGATACACCGACAATGATGAAATAAAGGCACTCAATCGTGCTAATGATTGTTTACCGCTACCACCGACACCTATTAGCAATGCATTACCGCGAGGCATTTCCAGTATTCGATTGATCCGACAAATATGCGACATGGCATCTTCAAACAAAACCAAATTCATTTGACCGACAAACTCATTATAACTGTGCATTGCTTCGGCCAATAAATTTGTAAGCGTTGGCCAATTTTTAATTTGCATGTATTTCGGTTCATTGAGACCATCGGCGAAATGACAATAAATCATCGGTTCACTAAATACTTTTGTATCGTCAATTTCTTCCAAATATTTTTTGAATACATCACGCACCAGCTTTTTGAATGCCTCCAAATCGGAATCGTCGATAAGTTTATCGCTGTATACACGAAATGCTTCATGAATATAGAGCCGAGTAAGATCTTCATATTCTGGGCATGTGTCTTTCGTGGCAAACAATAATCCTTGATAAATGTTTGCCAAATCACGTAAGTTGAATATGTAATGGAATTTAAGGGCTGTTGGTAGAAAAAGTTGCGCACATCTACTATGCAAATTCAATCCCATCGAAACGAGACTTTTGCAGATACGTTTGTGATGGTAGGTAAAACGTTTACTATCATTGTTCAAATGTTGTGATAAAATTGTATGATAAATATGAAATAGTGCCGCATCATTTGGAAAGTTGACAGCAAATGTGAAGAAGTGCCGTTGTAACCGTGAATCAATCGTAAACTGTCCAGCTGTCGGACACATTGCACACAAAAATTGACAATTGTGAATTTCACGGAGAGTCAACTTTGATCTATCGTACCAATGCCCATAGTCCATAAATTGTCGTATTATTTGATGCGGACGAACCGTTTCGAAGTGATCCTTTTCGGGCATATTTAAGTCATCGATAAAATATATCATGAACTTTGAACCAATTGGTGCATAATTTCGGCCTGCCTTCTTTTCCAATGGTTTTTCCAATATTTTCTGTAAAATTTCCGATGAAGTGTAATAGTTTAATGGGATATGGGTCACCAAATAATTGTCATTCAAATTGGATAATTTATCGTTGATTGTAACCGTTTTTCCGCTTCCCGATACACCAACTAACATTAGCGGTAGTTTTTTATCCAATAAAATGTCCAAAAACCATCTAAGACATACATTTGTAGCAGTCGGAATGATACAACACTATAAATAAAACAGATACAAACCAATTTCGATGGAAATTAAATATATGATTGACTCTTGTAACGACCCACAGAGGAAATTAGTTATTTTTTTATTAATATATCAAGTGATAATAAAGTGTGAGTGTAATAAAAATGTGTACCTGTAATGGCATATCGGTATCAATATCATATTTTGGTACAAGATCTTCCCATAACTTAACTTGTTTCGTATTATTATCGACATAATAGTCAAAAACGCATGAATTATCCGGAAATTGAATGCTTTGATATTCATTTATCCAAAATTTGCTAAACTCCATACGCCAATCGGTTTGTTGATCTTCAAAAAAACTTGAGCCAAAGCCCCAGATTGCGGCAAATATAAAGTAAATTTCGTACCAATCTTTCGGGCAATTTTTCGGCACATTCTCAGTCGTTAATAAACAATCGAGTAAATGACACGTCATTTGGACCAATGATATTTCTGGTATTGGTGTGATTTTATTGAATTTTTTATTCGCTTCAAGTAATGGTGGAATATAACGATCGAATAGCAATAGCAATAAATCGTTTGCATCATCGGAATTATTTCGATTTTTTAACCACGAAGCGACGATTGGAAACCATCCAAGGACCGTGTCATTTACGTACAGTATACCGGCTATATATAAGAAATGCAAATGCATATGTATCGTAAAAATTAAAAATTCAAAGTCAAAAGTTGTAAAGAAAATGTACCTCTTGACACTGTTGCCGGTGTGGCGCTTTGTAAGTGACCCACCTCAAATAAAAGTCTCATTTCCTTTGTAAGTGCTATGCGCTCATTGCTAGCTAACGTTAACACTTTGTTATCGTCCATGACCGTATTCAAACTCTCTATCCACCTACAAAAGCACGATGTGATTTTTTTTTTTTTATTCAAATCCGGATTGAGAGGTTCGTGTTATCTTCGGGTTTTGTATTTAAAACGCAAAAGTTTAAATTGGCAAAATATAACTTACATTGGGTCGATATCACCATCTAAAATGATCCATTTCGGATTGTTATTTGCATATTTTGCCTGGTCCCTTATCAACGACGAAAGAAGACCATCTTTCCATTCGCGCGTTGCCGCATTGATAAAACCAAACAGTTCATTGTTTGACACACATTTTGGATTCAAGTCATACACCAAAGGCTTTCGCTCCTGTTGAATGTATGTAGCATTCAATGTCTTCCAAATTTGAGATTTACCATTACCGGCATCGCCCACTATAAAAACCGAATGACGCACAGCTAACAATTCCTCTAATTGAACAACCTACAAATTATACAGAAATCAATTTTTACATTATCCACACAGAAACAAGTATTCGAGTACGCTTACTCGCACTTGCGGTGTTAGTAGAAGCTTTACCTCTCAAAATGAGTTACGCACTCTATTTTTGGTGTTAGTTTCATCGAAGTAAACGCATCACAGTGAAAAAAGAGATACATGTGCAATACATATGTACGTTGTCGCATGCGTTCAACGAGTTATGTTTCGTTGCGTGCATATGAGTCTGTGTATACGCTAACGAATATGATTGCTAAGTGTATCATCACATATGTTCGATGAAACTAACACCAAAAATAGAGTAAAATAGAGTAACTCATTTTGAGGGGTAAAGTCTCTACTAACACCGCAAGTGCGAGTAAGCGTACTCGAATACTTGTTTCTGTGCATGCTCGCCAATTTTCTGTTACGCATTAATGATTTGATTTCAGATTACTTTTAAAATAAAACCATCTTCGGCTTCTAAGTTGAGCTCAAGAGCCGATTTTCGAATTAATTTTTCAAAGTCGGTCGATCGCTTTCGCGGCACATCAATCAATGGAAATAGATCTCCGATCAAACCCATAAACACCGGTATATCGTCAGAAACGATTTTCGGAATGTTAAAATCACGTAAAGCTCTCATCAACACTTGCTCTTCGGGACGTTGGCGATCACTTCTCTGTATTATATATAATTAAAAAACACTTCTTTGGAAGTTCTCACTGTGACGCAATACTGCACATCAAATCTGAAAATGATCTGATATAAATTTTCAGTGACGCTTGCAATCAAATACACAAACAATTTTTATATTGCGTTGCCTCTCTCATTCTTAGAAAATTAAAAATGAAAATAATTCCCAAGAGGCAACGCAATATTAAAATTGTTTGTGTATTTGATTGCAAGCGTCACTGAAAATTTATATCAGATCATTTTCAGATTTGATGTGCAGTATTGCGTCACAGTGAGAACTTCCAAAGAAGTGTTTTTTACTTATATCATTTGTTTTAACATTAAATTTAATTTTTCTGTTTGAAATCTACAAATTTTTTTGGCATGCTCAGAGCTGTCAACGAACATTCGTTCGTTCGTTCGTAGGCAAAAAATATTATTATTTTGTTCGTTCGTTCGTTCGTAGAAATAAATTGCGTTCGTTCGTTGGCGCACACTACCCAGGGGGTCAAAGTACCCGATTGGGCTCAAACTTCACACAATTTTAGTGATTAATTAGTGAACATTTGTGACGCAATTTTTAGAATTTGTGACGCTCCAGAAAAAAAGTTACAGGCCTAAATTTGAAAAAGCCTATTCATCAAAAAGTCTATAAATGAAATTTTGAAAAATTCGAAATAACACAAAATTTCAAAAAACTAATGATGCAGTATTTTAGTGATTAATTTGTGATTTCCAAAAATATTTTGAAAATTTCGATACGACATCTGGCGGACATTTTTTGAACAAAAAAGTGAAAATTGCGCAAAAAAGAATTATTATCGAAATTTCGAAAAGGCTTTCAATAAAAACAACCGTAATCATAAAAATTCTTCGACACAGATTTAGTGACCAATTTGTGATTCCCAAAAATGTCAACATTTGAATTTGTGACACACTCCTTGGGACAGAAATGTCAAATTTTCGATTTTCGATTTTCATACTAAAAGTCGAAAATCAATGAAATTTTTCAAAGCGAATACTTAGTTCTAAATAAATGGTGTCATATTTTAGTGACCAATTTGTGACTCTCAAAAATGTCATCATTTGAATTTGTGACACACTTCTTGGGACAGACTACACTATCTACCCGAACTCCAGTTTCCGAATATGTCATTTTTCGGAAAATTGTTTCTGGTGGTCAAAAATGGACAAAACCAAAAATTTCCTTTTTTTTTGAAACGCCACCTAAATTGAAATTTTTTATTTTTTTTGCGGATTCTTAATTTGGTGCCCGAGCACTACTAAAATATGCAAAAACCCTTTTCCAAAAGTCAGCGGTATCGATTTTCATTTCTTTACAGTATATATAGAGTGACGCAAAAATATATATATCACATACAAATATGTGTATAGGTATGTTGGTATTGCGTCACTTTGGGGACTGCCGTCCCCCGTGATAAGCAATTCAATGACATTTTCTTAAAAGATATGCAACAGTAAACTAGTGTGAATAGTTTGAAGTAAAAGAAAATCCAAAATTTAGTGAGCTCAATTCAAAGAGTTCAAAACCATCAATGTAACAACTATCATTATACTTTCATTTCAGCTTGATTTTAATAATATATTATAGATGGTGAAGGAAACGACTATACTTGATGACATTTCATTCATAATTATTTATACCTTAAGTGTACCAGCAACAACAAGCACTGATTTAACCGCTCGCAAACCCCAGTCATAGTGATCTTGATTGGATAAAAGCTCTTTGCACAACGTATACAATGTAATAAACTTTCTAGCCAACACTCTTGCTTCCTGAAATCCTTCCGCCACTAGCATTATTTCACAAATTAATGCAATGTCAGCAACAACCATTGCACACGGTCGAAAAAGTGTCTTCAAATTCTCGGCTGCAGTAAAGTTTAAAAAAATGGATATACAGACGAGTTCCGTTTGATATTAAAGCATCATGAACATAATTTATTATTGAAATGCTTACGCAATTCTGTGCGACCGGCATAGCCTAAAACGACAGACAAAAAGGACAAAGTTTTGAGTAAAATATGGCCAAACATTATGCATTTGAAAATGTCACATATGTACCTGGATTCATCTGGAAATAAAATAATATATGAATATAAAGTATAAAATTTCTCTTGTAATGTGCAATAATTACCGTGACAAAAAGTCCGACCGTCGGTACCAGTGAAATCATGTCGCCCATGAACATGAATGTCGATTTGTTATTCTGATTCCAATTCGATTGAATAATAAAATGAGATAGAAAACGTACAAAAAAAGAGAGAGTTATTAGTTTTTTTTACAGCCATCCAATTTGATTGTGTTATGCATCCAATTTCGAATATTTTATCATAATTCAATTTGTTGCCAATTTTTGTTCGAATGTCCAGACATACAAGCACATTGAAATGTATAATCGATATTTCATCGAGAAGAGAGAGTTACCTTATCTCTAAGTGTGACGAAGTGTCGTCCACCCTTTATTGTGGCGTGTGTTCATTTTGAATATAAATTAAGAGTCAAGCGATAAACTACAATCGTATAAGTTAATTTGAATTTACCTTGATTGCATCTTGTATGCACTTGACCTGCACGGCCACCACCGAAAGCACTTCAACGGAAATTCGATTGAATTCTATGTAAAACACAAACCATATCAACATTTATTTCGAATTTTAAAATCAAGTAATTTTCTTTCAATTTTAATTTTATTTTACATAGCAAATATCCTTTGATTACCATCAAAAATACCAAATGCCCCAGATGAGGCCAAACCTTTATAAATTTGGCCACATGATTTATAGTCCATTTGTTCGGAACAATTGAAAACATAAACCATCATTCCCAAGCCCTTTGCCAAGTCTTTTGTTGTTTCGGTTTTTCCAGTTCCACTTGGGCCGGCTGGAGCACCACCATGAATCAAATGCAGCGACTGTCATCATCAATAAATGATAAAAAGCATAAGAATCAATTGTTCATTCGTTATAGTAAAGAATGTTTTCGAAATGCAGAAAAAAGGGGTACAAAGGTAAAAGACTTCAAAGAAAACAAAATTCCATTCACTATTTTTCTAACAAATCTTCTTTTATTCAAACGAAATCTACCTGTGTCAATGTGATATAGCATCTGTCAGTCAATGGTGTGATTACGAGACGAGTTCCAATTCCCAAATATTCATAATCATATTTAAATTCAGCATCGCAAATATTCACATAGCAATCATCATCGATGCGATCCCATCGATGTCGTAATTGGCATTGCCATTGAAATTCATAGCTTTTGGTCACTCTTTGTGAAATCATTTTTGCAACCACATCACGTGAATGCACATCAATCGTACAAATAGTCATAATTTTTTGTCGATCACCGCTGCTCAAATCGCCCAAAAGTAAATTTATCAGCGCATTCAATTGTGAAATTTGCTTTCGTTGGTAGTCTTTCATCGCATTTTCATAGCCTTCTTCAATTTTTGTGAAAATTTCATTGATTTCAATCGACCAATAGATTTGTGATATACACAGTGCAACCTTGATGAGACGATGAAAAAGTATAGAGAGAGAGAGAGAGAGAGAGAGAGAGAGAGAGAGAGAGAGGGAGAGAAAAGCAACAAACAATCATTTTCATGTTCACACAAAAAATCAGATATTGTTTTTGACATGCGATTCAAAACACCCACACGCAACAAGCATATGCATACCTGAGCTGGCCAATCTAAAATCCATGTGTCACGTGCCTTATCTTCATATGATTCAATGGACTGGGCAAATAAACGATTTAATGTATAGCGCATGATGTTGGTCACGCGATTCAACCAATCTTCAACCTTACCATTACAATTACATTGCTCACAAAAGGCAACATATTCATCGTGATCTTTTGAATACATTCCCAATGCCATTTTACTATTATCACATAAATCGGATGAATCTTTATATTTCAATAAACGGATGGAATCATATAATTTGGGCAAATGGCGACCGACTATCAACGGATCATTGCTATTCGATAAAATATCTAATAAATCAACGGATGAGATAAAATAAAATCGAGGATATACCAAACGTTTTGTTTCAAGATAGTCGTTCAATGCTTTTTCGCATAATATTAATTCCGATAAGATTTCTTCCATTCGACGGTGTAGCCCATCATGATTTGTTACGACCAGCACATTTGGTTCATTCAATATCATTTCACGTATTTCATTAAATGTACAATTCGTTTTCATAAAACGCTTCGAATCGATTGGCAATTGCTTTCGAATATCTTCCGAACCGGAAAATATACTCTCCAAATAAATCCATTTTCGTTGAACTTCCGACCATGTGATTATTATTGTGTCGGCCATACCAAGTTTGTGTACCCATCCTTTAATTTCTTTTTCAAAAAATGACATATACTTTGATGTGGCCATATTTTGAATTTGCACTTGATTCTCTTCCAATTTTTCGATCAAATCTTCCGACACTTTCACCATTTTTATACCATTTGTATGCTCTTCAGAGTCAAATGTAAGAGTTGCCCATTGTGCTTCAATTTCTTTTAATGTTTTTTCCATTTGCATTTCCTTTACCGCTTTGTCCACCGTTTGTTTTACTTCATCTTCGAATTCGTGCAAACCCAAATTCAGCAAATCCGATAACGTCGTTGACTTGTTTAGACGAATGTTCAACTATGTACAGAGCCGAAAATGTTTACAAAATATAATCGAATGCAAATTTAGTTTAGCGTAGCGCTTATCTGTATGCATTAAAAGTGCAAAAATTATTACCAAATAAATCATTCCAAACTTGGAGAATAGCTGTAAAAGATAAAATCAACAGCAATAAACACACATGAAACGTATGATCTCAAAGAGAGGTGAATATTATGCAATCATGCTTAAAAGTACATATCAGTGTTGTGCGGTAGAAGTGGGGAGGGAAAGACTCTACAACAACCCCCGGATTTTGAAAATTTCATTCGATTTCCTAGGGTTTTTTAAACTAAATTTTAAACATCAATCCCCTAACCACCCTACCATCAAACATCCAACCTTGCATACTAGGGTGTAGCATTTTTCAAAAAAAATAATGGCGAGGGTCATAACTTATGCTCTGGGGTCCACCAAACACGAATCAGTCACTTTTTTGAAAAAAAATTGAAAACTGGCGTGTCAGTGGTCGGTGAATGTATTACCATTTTGTAGCAAAATGACATTTTTTTGCCGACGTCGTATCTTCATGAAACTTTGTATATCTCATTTTTTGGCTAAAAAAATTGGTTTCTGAAAGTTTGAAGTATTTTCGTCGAAAAATAAGTGTACCTCCCGTACAAATTTTTCGATTTTT
>NW_022199032.1:3271227-3314576 GCF_009176525.2 Contarinia nasturtii
TGAAAATGGCAATTGGTGACATTGGTGATGGGGAGGACTGAGAATGTAAATGAATAGAGAACAACAGAATCAACAAAAAAAAAGAAAAACAAGCGGAACAAGTAATAACAACGAAACAGAGAAAAAAAGTTGAGAAACAAAAGTTGTGATAATATCTGATGAACAGATTACAGAAATATGCATTATTTTCGCGTAGTCTAACCAAACAAAAGGTGGCAACGAAAAAAAAAACAATGAACTTGGTAAATTGTAACGGCAATGACAAAAATTCACTTTCCATTTGGTCTTGTTACATTCCAATGGATCCCATTTCCTTCGGTGAAATGTTGTTAAAGCGATTTATTTGTTTTTTTTTTTTCATACTTTTTCCTATAATATCGAACTGATGAAATATTTTATGCAAATCTCCTTCCCGCTCTATGTTCACATTGCCATTGAGAGAAAGTCAAACCAATTTGGTGATTTTTTTGCTTCCTCTTCTTACTTTTGCATTCAGCTTTTTCTTTTGATTTACCGAAAAATAACAAAGAGAATCAACAAAAATGATAAGATTCAATAGCAACAACACACATACACAATACTAAATTACTCTGAACCCGTAACAATTTACTATAAAAATTTATAACATTTCGCATTGTTGTCAATGGATCGATGTTGTAGATCCATTTTTGGTGTGTATCAAAGTGCTTCACGCTTTGTGAGTGCGGGTGTATGTATTTGTGTGTTTGAAAGCAAAGTAATCAACAAGCGCGTTCTGTAGATTCAATTCTACGTTTTTTTTTTTATTATTTTATTCTTTTCTATCTTTATCTCGCTTTGCTTGGATTGCATTGATATTGAACGCTTCTACATGACACCAATTCTACATGATATCGACTCACTTTCATTCGATCGGTGTTATTGATATTGCTGCTGTTTTTGTTCGTCTATTTTTTTTGAAGAACTTTGAAAAAATCATTCACATCCATTTCGGTCATCGTTGCTGTTCGTTGAAATTTACTTTTTGCTTTACGTTGATTTCGTGGAATAATCGTTTCGCAGAAATGCAAAGATGAAAAATTTGAAAACACATCGAAGCGTGGGCATTTTGTTTTCTTTATTCTCAAAAAATGCAATTATTCACACTTTTTGTTTACATATTTTTATTGCTTTTCAATTTATTTTTAAAAAATGACGTATTGTTTATATGATCTGCGTGAATCTATTATTTGGTCTGACATATGATTCTCCGTTGGAGTTTTGCAATTCATTCAATTTCATTGTTGTTGGGTCTGTTGTCCTAGTTATTATGCAAATTATCTGCACGTCATAGATCAGGAGCGTTCGGACAAAGCAGACAAAATGAGTGCCGCTGCTACTTTTCCTATGAAATAGTGGACACTTGTTAACTTTCAGAACTTGAGATTGATGAGAACGTATTTCAAGGCAATGTTAAGAATTTACCGAGAATCGTGCGTATCAACTCATTGTTTGGTTTCTGTGCCATCTCCTATGTTTCGTTAGTTCTAGGGGGTAAATACGCTTTTTTATCCACCAACATTTATTTTATTCTTAAAATCTGATTAAAACTCACAATATCTCAATTATAAAGATCCATCAAAGCCTACATCCAGAATTATTTTTAGATCAGAATATCTCCCAAAAATGTAAATTTGCGTTCATATCTCTCGATAGCTCTTGAATTCGTTGAAATCTCCTGATTTTGTTCATATTTCTATATATTTAAAAGCGCGGTTACCCCCTAGCGTTAGTTATAATGTTTTATTTAGTAAAGAATGTAATCTCATACAAAATTCAACTAGATACACATTGTATATACAATGTCACATCATGTCAATAATTCGATACATCTAGAACGTTCAATCATTAAATTGCGCAAATAAATTGTATATCCATTTACAGCACCATTCTATATCCCATTCTACACATCAAGTCAATACAGTGCCTCGTGTTAAATTATCATTACAATGCAATTCCCATTTTGTCATATTCTTTTCCGTTTTATGTCATTACCTGTAAACTGTGCGCTACAGATGTAAAAAATACAGAACCTTTACATTTTTTATATGCGTGTATTCAACTGAATTCATTGGTCGATGTTGCGATATTTGAACTGATTTCATGTGTGCTATTGAGTGTGCGTATGAATAGAACTCCCATTCAAATTCAAATGTGAATGTGATGCATGAATGGGAGTGTATAGTGTTTTCGAAAACAATGGCAGTTACTGGTACTCAATCTGTAACATTCTCGGGCAAAATAAACGTGTGAATGGAGACGACACCGAAAACAACGTCGAAAGTATCAATGGCCATAATTGCCGTTGGTCGCCACATTATGAAACGTTAGCAAATACGGTAATGTTAATAAATATTAAAAGTCCAACATGATATCCAATCTTTTATTATTCTTATCCTTTTTATTCTTGGTCCAAATACTCCGAATGGATCGTTTTTATACACCAAAATGATGTATTCAAGAAAAGAAATCTAGACACAAAAAACCGCCGGGTCTTGCTATGATATTCAATAAAATGTGGGTATCGGCCAAATGAGAGCGAATGAAGGGAAAAAGGACATAAACAAATCCCAAACAGACTACGGAATGCGTTTAGTATTTCATGTTGACTCTTTACGTTTCAAAGGTATTCATATGTGAACAATTGTTAAACATAATTCAGAAAAAATAATGGAAGACCGAATCTGTTGGCATCTTTTACTTTGGTTTTGTATCAATCCTTTTTTTAGTTTATGTGACAGCGCAATGTGAATTTGACAGCACACATTTTATGTATGTGTATGCGTGTGTGTTTTTCAGCGTCAGTGTGTGCATTTGACTGTAAGTGATAGCAAAAAAATGTGCTGAAGGAATCTAATTATTATGTTTTTATGCTCTCATTTTGTTATTGTAGGATTTTTCGGTGCCTCCTGTTAATTCTCTGGTTGATATCTTATGGCATTTTCACATTCAATAAGATTTCAGTTTTCACAACACTCTCCAAGTTCCATCCAATTTATAACAATGTATGTCAATTACGGTCGAGTGTGTTTGCCTTTTCATATTCCTTTTTGTTGTTTTCATTTGCCCCTGTGTGTGTGTGTGTTTCTTTGTCAATTTAAAGAAAGCTTAAAATCACTTTATTCCGCATTTATCTGTTATAAAAATCTGCCAAGAACTTATACAGTACCATATTCACTGCGATTATTGCCAATTGCACTGTTAGTCAGTTCGAGTGGCGAATAGATAGCGAACAAATAAAAGCACATTTCCACTTTTATTGTGGATCATAAAACAGTTGCAATATTCTCTTTTATAACCAAAAACTTGAGCAAAAACTTGAGCAAAAACATCCAATAATAGTACCGGAAATGTACTCCGATTCCGTACGGTATTTGAAGTGTGTAAATCAAAATGAAATATATCATACGATTTCCGGCAATGTGTTCATTTGTTTTAGTGTTAAATTGACATATTCATTGAATTTGTCCCATAAAATACTGTAAATCGTTGTAGATCTTGTACATTACAATATACGAATGAGTGCAACAGACATGAAACGAAACTTTTGCAGCAAAAGTATGTTTTTGCGGTATGAATTGAAATGACAAGCATTCATGCATTCAGATGGGAATAAATACGTCGCATTTAATGTGGTTTTCTTTTAATAAACACTGAAGTGTGAAAAACTCATGCTTCTCAGATTCTTGTGCCATGAAATCGATGAAAATGTTTCGCATCGTTTTTGTCTTCGACATTCTCTCGCCGGCCAAAAGTTTTTGTTTTATCTATTCCATAAGTTTTCTAATCATCAACGTATGCCATCATTCCAACACATTACAAAGCCATATGCACGATGTGAATATCATTCTTTCATGATGAGAAAATTGAACTGCAACCATCTCAGATGGGGTACGGATTGTTTGTTTTTATTTTATGTTACGTCTTAGAAAGCGAACAGAAATGACGAAAAACAGGCACAATTCAAATGCCAGACGCAGCGATTTAAATGACAAGAACAATTACACTTACAACAAGAAGTTTACACAACTTTCATGCGAAATAAAAAAACGCAATGCTGATAAATTGATTTGATGTGTAATGCTCATATTTATCCCATGAAAAAGGCAACAGTAGCGAAAGAAGATCAGTTGTGTGCAATTCTAATAAGACGAATGTAGCTTGTTTTCAATATTTCTTTCTGCTTCTTTTATTTGTTCTGTGTATTATCACACTCAGACGAAAGGATTGAACGTCACTCAAGTGCTGTTAGCTTCCCTTTATTTAATTTTCGCTATCATTTTCAATTCTAATATTAATTTATTCTCAGCAATTTGGATTAGAGCAAAAAAAAACATTCGTAAAATTTGACATCCAATGGTGTTTTTGTTGTTGTCCCCCTTTTTCAACTTTTCATGTGTTTGTAATCGGCATTGAAATGAGGCGACAAATCATGTAAGTCTACTCACACGAAACCCAGCAAAATTCCCAAATTAATTACGAAGTGTATATCAAATGGATTGCGTATGCCAAAAAGAATATGTACAAAGTTTGCGACGGAGTTTAATTTAATTTCTTTATTTTAATGGAGGCTTTTTCGTTGCAATTTCAACTGCGGGCCAAGGGCCCACAAATATAATAATCTGCTTCAATAATTCAATAAGTCGATGCTTCAATTTAGCAATAAGGATATCCGCTTGAGCCATCCACTACTGAATAGACTAACATCATTCTCTCTAGTCGCCGTCACAGCCAACGGCTTTTCTCTATATTTACGGCTCATTTTTTCTATTTCTTTCTGCTTCATGGCATTCTTTATATGGCGCAAAATGTATCGATTCTAAGCAAAAATTGTTCGGAAATTTCATCAGCAATTTCACAAATGAAATGACTGCACCATTACTTAAATCGAACACGTATATTGTCAACTTGAAACTGAAATAATTTTTTTTTTCTTTTTGTTTGTTCGGTTGTTATTGTCATTCATAAGAGCGCTTTAATCAAATCAAACCAATCCGACTATAAACGAATGAGCAATTTTGTGATTCAAGTTGGATAATCTAACAAATAAAATGCCATCGCCAAATATCGTTGGATGTCTGATTTAAATTGTCTGATGAATTACAGAAATTACACAAACCCATCCCCGCCCCCAAATCTAAACTATAAACAAAAGTGGTTTCGTACATTGCGTATTACAAAGTTACGAAATCTCTTCGAATAAGACAATGATGCATCGAAACGAAACGAAAACGAATTACATATTTAAATATGTTCTGACGATATCCATAACCATTGATGATTGAGTATTTGAACGGATGTGTTGTGTATGATTTTGTACAAACAGTACCTTATATTCATTCGTATGGTGTGTATGTAGAAAGTTAAACGCGCTTTTTTGTGGGCACTTTTTTTATTTCGTTTGTATCGCTTCGTCTATTTCGTTGAAATTGTAACAGCTATTGATTTCATTTTATGTTTTTATGCTGTAAAGCGTTTTCGTTTGCTAGCGTACTTCTGCTTTGTCTCGTTCAGAGTATGCATTTCATCCGTCTATTGTTTTTACTGTGCGGCACTGCTCGATTTTTTTTTGCTTAGCTCGTTTTTTTGCTCTGCATTATTCACAAATTGTGGGAAAAAACATAACGAAGTTCGGTATGAATGAAGCGTGGTGGTATCGATAATGTAAGAGGAGTGAATGACTGTAAATTTGAAATGTATGCAGTATAAATAACGGTACTTTAATTCTTTAAGGCATTTTGAGCAGACAAAGCGAGAATGTGAATATATATATATATAAGATGAATTTCTCACATCTATTGTTTTTTTTCTTCTTTTTTCTCCTTTTATCTTCTTCCCTCTTCCTCTCCCTTTTTTCTCTCTTTATCTCTCTCTATCTCTCTCTCTCTCCCAACCGAAATTTCATGGAATAAATAAATTTGTTGAGATAATATCGATAAGTAGCTTTCAACTATTGGTATATGTTGCTCTTCTGTATCTTCAATTTTGCCATATACGTATGTGTGTGTGTGGGTGCTATGTGCTTCATACATTCTTTTCTTTTATCGCACTTCCAATGACTAGCTGTCATTTAGTGTTTACTTCAGTTAAATTGTCTTGCCCTTTGAAGTTTCCACAGCGATGTCAAGTGTTTGGTTTCACTACATTGTGTGTATGAACGTCAGCAATGTGCATCGTATTGAATATTATGTTCAAGAGAGTGAGACACACACACACACAGAGAGAGAGAGAGAGAGAGAGATAGAGAGAGAGAGCGAGAGAGAGATAGAGAGAGAGAGAGAGAGAGAGAGAGAGAGAGAAGAAAAACGATTTGAAGACGTCAGAGCTGGAGTAGAAAACTAGAGTATGTTACACATGAAGGCATGTTGATGGTGTTCATCTTGATTGCAACCTATAAAAAGTGTTATTTAATAATTCAGTTTGTGAGGACGGTGTATATAAAAAGAATTTTTTTTCATTCTCCTCCTTTTTTGTTGCAGTTGTATTTTACTTTTATTTCATCGTTTACGATGGGAGCATTGTTAAATTCTTTGAAATCGATTTATTTCATTTTGACATGAGTAAACTGTTGTTTTATCTCCATTTCCATTTTTCTTGATTTTTTTTTCATTCCTTTACTTCTACTTTACTTTTTAGTTTTTGCGGTGCATTTGAGTGTCTTTTTTCGCGTTGTTCATTTTTCAGACGTTCTCTTGCATCTCTCTCATTGAATCAGTGTGGTATGGATGGTAATCGTCGTATCATAAACCGCGTATGTATGAACTCTTTCCAACTTAAATTACACTTGACTGCGGTCATGAAGCTTTGCTCAAGACGATTCAACTTTATTTTTCAACATTGTTTTTTTTGTACCATTATTCGAAAAACTCCGTCAGAAAGACGTTACTATGGCTGTTCATTTATTTCAATTCTTGAATATACAAAAAAAAAAATGAAATTGATAGTAAATTTAGCGATATGGTTCATAACGAAATCCATAAAGCATATTCTCTATAATAAGAGTAATACAAACAACGCACTCAAGATTGATTATTGTCGCAATCCATAGCAACAACGTATTTTCTACATACGAAAATGAAAACTTTAGTGATTCTTTTTTTTTTGTTTGGATGAATCTATTTTTACAGAAAAAAAAATCATTTGTCATTTTTTGTCCTGTGCAAATGGTATTCATTTTTTTACTATGGCTACGAATCACAACGTATACATTGGTGAAATTGAATAACCTAGTACCATTGTCGAGTTTGTAATGAATTCGTCGTTTCACATAGAAAACAAAAACATACCACGAAATAACAGTGAATATAATAATGCCAGTCACATCAATGCACGAATATTTCGTTTTGGATGTAGCTAGAGTGGTGAAAATGGGTGCTCAATTTCAATTCCATCCTCCAAATGTATACTAAAAAATGTTGAAGGGCACTTTAGACCAACAAAAAAAAAACGCAAAACAAAAACCGTCTACATGAAAATGCCTCAAAATACAAATTTATTTTTTCCCTGACAAAGCCACATAGTAATTCGCGAATTATTAAACCGTAAATGAGAGCAGACTGCGTCCAAACCTTATTCGCCCAAGTGATTATATTAGCTTTAAAACATTTACATATCAATGTATTCAATTTCAAGTATAGTATCAGTGGTACACTCACCAAAACTGTATGCAACCACATGAAATATAAAACAATCATGATAATGCTCACACAATTCATTCACAAAAAAATACACACTCAAAAATTATAAACAAATAAATATGTCATAAACGTAGGTCTCTTGAATTTGCGCAAATCATTTTCAATAAAATTAAAACCATCTTTTATTAAAAACATTATTCGCATATAAAAACTTAATATAAATAATTATATAAATACTTGTTAAAAATATTTTCTTGTAATGCACTGATTACTACAATTTATGAAAAACTTTACTTCAAAATAGGAAGGAAATTGCGCATAATGGCTCCTACAGTCGACATAATTTATATTATGAATGCATGAAACATTTATTCGACAGAGAGTGGGTAAGTGAGAGAGAATGAGAGAGTGAGAAGAGAAAAGATAGAACAGTAAATCCGAATGAAAAATTGTTGCTTTTTTTCAATGCCAAATTCCTTTAACACATTCATCGAACGAAAACTACATAAAGCGTACTTTCTCTCGATGACCCTCAAGTTTCTTTTGAAATGTTTGGATTAACAAAAAAAAGGTGAAGAATTAAATAGCGGTAGTTTCATGCAGTTGGGTTCATTCATTTTCAGAAGCATTTATAAGACACGAAGCTCTTTAAATTTTAAAGGGAGCTAATTTACCAAAGTTGCATTCAGGCTGAAGTACACTCTTCGCTTTTCGAGTGATTTTAATTTTCATCGAGAGTCATTTTACATTTCGATTCAATGGGTTGTATGCGAGATGAACTATTTTGTGACATGTATACTGAATAAATGGCATTTTGGAGTTGAAAAGCTTTCTCAATTTGTTTTTTGATTTATTTTATATTTTAAAAAGCAGCGTGATAAATTGCTTGTTCTGTATTTTGAATGAGAGGCCAACGTACGTGCAATTGACATTAAAGACACAATACAAAGTATATGAAATAAATAGCAAAACTATTATGATCTGTGCAAAAGTCGTATTTCTCCGTTTCTTTTGGTTGCGCATTAATTTTTGCATAAAATTTACTTGAACGATATTGTTCCAGATGTTCAACAATACCAATTCAAAGCGCAATGCTTTTGTTCGTAAATTGCTGATACGGGTGAAATGAAATTCATTTTCATTTAAAATAAGACGTGCTCCCTAGCATCGTAATGAAGAAGAAAAAAGTTGATTGTATAACGTATATATGTACATATCTTACTATTATCCTTCACAAATATTTCCTTCTCTTTCAACCGATTTGGTATACAGGGTGACGCATATAATCGGGTTTTCCAGGGGGTGGGAATTTTGAAAAACCCTTTGGGGTATGTTGAGGATGAAAAATAGAAAATTTCTATCGGAGCAGAATTTTGAATTTTTCCCCAGGGGAGGTGAAGGTGCCCCCAATTTTTCAAAAGTTCATCGGATCAAAAAATAATGTACTACAAAGTTGTTCAGAATGACGAGAGACAATTTTTGGGCCCCTGCCCTCCAAGTCACCCCTACCCTTAAGGGAAAATCAGATTATATGCGCCACCCTGTATATAGAAAGGTGTGCGCATGCATTTCTTCAATGTTTATCAGAAAAACAGTGCCTACATTCATCGAGCTCATTTTTTTTAGATGGTGAAAATATGATATCAGTTTATCGCTGCAAATTCAATGAATATGAGAATAAAATGCTAGAAACGAATTGGATAAAAAAAACTGCGTTGGTATATAATTCGTTCGTTGACCGGGTCTCTCATTGGTTATACTAATGTCATCATGTCAGTCATATGGTATATTGTTGAATGACGTGTGAATTTCTCGTTTGTTTGTTTTTTGTGTGGGTGGTGGTAGGCTCATGTATAGACAATTATACATGTTTTTCTTATTTATGTTATGCTAGAAAAATAATTTCCAGAGATTGCGCGAAAACGACTGAAATGCCAATGTTACGAACCTTTTTTTAATTTTGCATTGCAATGGTATTACGACTTTTTTCGAATATTCAATTCAACAATAGATTACGAAACATAGACGCATTTACATTGAATGTTGGTAATTCACAATTTTTTTTTACAAACATGAATGACGCGCAATGTTGAAAGAAATGAAAACAAAAAACACGTTTTGAAACAGAAACAAAAAAGAAGCTATTTTATTTTAGCCCAATTAATGTGTAAACACAGATAAATATATAAAGTTGTGTATATTGACGATATATATTCAGTTTTCGTAACGGTAATGGCACAACTACACTTTACGACATCCTCTTTAAATCGATTTTTTTGAGAAATTTCATTTTTTTAAGTTATGAAAATGATGGGGAACGATGAATTGGGGAAAGCTGATTTAAGGATCAAAAGTATTGCACCTGTTCGGGGTATGAAAAAAATCAGCCCCTGTAAAAGGTCAATTTTTGGGGTCAAAATGGAAATTATCAAGTAGTATCACGTCCAGATTTCAAAATTAACTATATAGATCAATAGTAAATGAAGAAAAAATAATTTAGTGAAAAGGGGGGTTGCCCCCTTGGGTATTAGTTGGAGGGAGTACCCAACTTGTCCAAAACCTCATTGGATCAAAAAGTGATGTATGGCAAAGTTGTTCAGAATGACGAGAGAAATGTTGTAGGGTAACTTGTATACATCTTTTTGTTGAACTTTCACTTTAATTGTGTGATTCAGTTAAAGTTTAAATTTGTACAATACATATTACCGTCAAGGGTACACATCTTAATCCGAAAAGTTTCCAGTGTGTAGTTATTTGGTTTTAAATGTTTACCCATTTTGAAAAGAGTTACAATTATATATTGAAGCCATTTGATGCAATAAATTTGGGTTACACATCTGGAAATGCAGAGCGAGAGCGTATTAATAATGTGAACTAAAGTTAAATTCTAATTCAGTTTTGTTTGATTGTTTCAAATGCTCATTTAATTTGTTGTTGCATCGATGGAAAACTGCTGCTACTGCTGTTGCACGCTCACAACCAAATTTATTAGAATTTTCTCATGTTTGAAATGAATGCTGCTTTCCGCCTTATATTGCTTACTCAGGTTTATTTAAATTTTTCGGTGAAATTCACATCTGGTGATTGAAATACACACACACCCATACGAAACTTTTATTTCTATTGAATAAGCAAAATGCATGCAACCAAATCCGAAGACATACAAAAAAAATCCCGTTGAAAATCATAAATTTTCATTTCAAATGAAGAAAGTAAGAAAGAATGGAAAACACGAAACAACGATCCATTTCAAACAAGGCATTTTCAACGAAAAATTATTATCATAATTTCCGGATTGATTTACTGATATGATATTTGAGCAATTTTTGTTTGGCATAACAATTTGTAATTTTTTCTTCATTTTTCTGCCATAAAAATAGCCCTGTCTCATATATTTATGATATCAACGTTATATCTATTGAATATATCGAGAAGAGAGTATGTTATTCAGCGCTTATGGCTGAGTAATGTCTGAATAAAAACATACTCTCCTCTCGATATTTTCAATAGATATTTAGAGTTACTTTATCGCAATTTTTCATATGAGACGTTTCGCCATACAATATTTATTCCAATGGCCAACCCATCAAACTAGATACATGGAGAAAAATAGCTTCTTTCGGCTGTGTGCATTGAAAAAAAAAAGGAAATAATTTATTTGGACACGATATTGAATTATACAATGATGTTGTTTGTACAGAGAGTGAGGGAGACATAGAGAAAATTCGTTTATTTTGTTGTCTTCTTCGAAAAAATAGCCAACACAGTAACATGTGTTGTTTAGGTCAGAAAATGGAATTTCTAGATCGAGGAAGCACATTAACCTACTCAAAATACAATAAATGAAATCCCACAAATGGCTGTGCACATTAATTGTGCGAGAAAATAGAATGAAAAGCACCGAATATTTGTGGTAAATTTTGTATTGAAATTGAAAGTACTCGCTGTAACTAAATTGATTTGTGAACGTATATTTTGGAAGTGCTTTCATATTTCCAAGTACCATCATTATTAAAAAATTCTGTTGATTCAGCAAAATTATAACGAATTATTATGGCAATATTGCAATATTTTCGTTTCAATTTAGTGATGATATACTGTTGGGAGTTCCATGTTGTTATTTTTTTTTTTATTCTTTCATCCCATCTCTCTCGTACCCAAAATAAATTAAAAGTGGTACAAAATTGACTTTTCACATGCACATGTTTATTTGTTGTTTTTTTTTTATTAAAATACTTTTGCAACGTCTCTACGGGGAATTTTGAAATTTTAAACCTATGTATGTGCGGTATCGATGAGTTTAACCAAAACAAATTTTTTGATTGTAAAACTTCATGTGAATTTTGAGATGCGAAATTTTTGGTTGCGACATTCATGTCAACATTGTTTGTGCAAAAACAAAAACACACCATCCATATCACTTGAAATGGAAGAGATTGTCTCTTTGAATAGTGTTTACTAAGTAATGGCAGCAGTACCCGCGCGAACGTCATGTAATTGGAATCAACCAGCAAGTATTCTCCATAGAGATAAACTAGAATAAATACAAATAATATGGTAGATAAAAAAAACGCAAACTTCTCACGTAATTTTAAAGCAATGTTACGAGCATCACAATTATAGGAAAGAACACGCGATTTGATTTTGTTAATGGAACGTCGGAGAATTTAGATTAATTTGACGTGCTCATTGTCAATTTCATCACGGCAACGTGTCATTGATGAATGAGGACACCTCGAGATAACAATGATATAACAACACGATGATAGACGGTTATGTTTTAAATTTGCACTAATTTACGAATATTTCAAACGAAACCATCGCAAATTTAAATCACCGCTGACGTGATAATGAAACAAAATGTTCTCATGAAAATAAAATCGCCCGAACAAGCAACAGCATGCGTCACTTGGTCGACTTTGGACATAAAAAGAAAAGAGTTCTTATATTTCTCAGTCAGTTCCTTGAATAGGTGATGCTTAAGTATGACATCAAAGTCTTTTCATAATATTAACTCATTTGTTTAATCGAAAATGAAAATAATGTGTTACAATTTCATTCGAGACATTTAATGGTAATTCGAGTTAGAATTTGAATTATGTGACGTGGCGTCGCATAATGTTTTTTCTTTGAATTTTTTTTCATTTTCTTCGGAAATTAAAAATTATGACATACAGATTATAAACGCCGGTCTGGACATATGAAATAGGACCGAAATCATTCAAAGTTGAATCGAGTTGCATTGATCTCCCATATGAAACTTCAACGCTATGCGCGTCAAATCGACGTTATTCGACGCTATTCCATGTGTATATAGAATTGTACATTATGTTTTACAGTGGTGCAAACGCAAGCATGCGGCCACATATACACCAATACGCGCGCTATACTTAGTTGCGAGTATCACTTGCGTTGTATATTGACAATGTATTTGAACGCGACTCGATTTAAGAAGCGCCATCTCTTTCACGCCAGGTTCTAATATATTTTTTTCTTGCAAATAAAATTGCAAAATTGTATAAATTGAATAAGTTTTGCAATAATAATAACGAAAATAATTAATAGAATTTATAATAAATAAAAAAAATTGAAAAAAACACACAAATATTTTATATTATATGATATGTGGCTTTGCCTTGTAGACTTTGCCTTGTAACATGTTAGACCATGTAGAGATGGTTACGTGGAGAAAATATGTATTTGTCAAACATTCATAAATCGAGTCGCGTTGAAAGCCGACTGTAAGTGATACTCGCTTAGTTGCCTGTTATGTTTTGTGTATTGATTTGAATTGCAACTCAATCACAGTAGACGACGCATGCACACCACTGTGAAAGATAATGTACAATTCTATATATACATGGAATAGCGTCAAATAACATCGATTTGACGAGCATAGCGTTAATTTTTCATATGGGCTATCAACTATATTGAACATAGTTCGAAACGAAAGGAACGAAAAGTGTAATAATATGAATAGATTGGAGATTTAAATTACATTGTTGCCATGAAATTATATTGTGAGTCCGTGCAGCTTTTCCATAGATGTCAACACCAGTGATCCGAAAATATAAGGCAATTGATTTAATTGAAATTTTGCAAGTAACGTGCGAACGGATTTCGTGTCAATTTTTCAAGAAAAATCTACAGTAATAGCTTTTAGCTCCACACGCATACAGTAAATGCAACTTTGGTAATTTAAATTGATCTAATAGGCTCAAATGTAAACGAGACACATTATTCATCTTTTTTGCGGTAAAAGTTTGCATTTAATAAAAAAAAATCAAAATTAAATTATTACTTTAAAGAAATTCGTCAAACGAAGCGAAGTGAAAAAAAAAGCAACAATGTTTCAATATAAAAATGTGTTGAAAGAATAAACGATTTAATGGCGTGCTGGGCATTACATTCACTTGTATTTCAAGTGGTATAATTGCCATATCACATCTGTGGCTTCTAATTTTACTGTCCACAGCGACATAATTAATTAGGATTACTATTACGAATCATGTTGTCATAAAAAATTTAATTTTCTGTCCCATATTTTTGGTTAAATTTCGTTAGCTAACCAAAAGAATTCTCAACAACATCAACTATTTTGGGTTGGTTTTATGATATCATTTTGATGTTGTCTCGGTCGCATTCACTCATCATTTCGTCATCACCATTAATTTTGGCCATTTTCTCTCGGCGCAATTTTTTTCATATGCCCACTCCAAACACCATCGTCGTTTCTCTTCTTTTTTTTTTTGTTATACGTCTTGTGGCTTCAGACGTTTTGCTTTTGTTGTTGTATCTTTTTACCACGTTATCGGTTTTTATTATATGAATAAATTTAAGGTCACTGTCATATTGATCTTTGTAATGTCAAATGCATATAACCTAGCGGAAGTAAAATTACTCTTACAGGCGCTCAGTTATCTTTTTTGATTTCTTTTTTGAACTATAACAATGGAAAGAAGTGAAAAAAAATGTTATTCGTGTTGCGTGCCATCATTTTTATTGCTCTGACCTGGACAATATTAAGATGAAAAATGTGAAACAAATCTCATGGAACATAAAGCTTCACTTGAACCAAGTAACCGAGAGATTTTCATTGGGAATTGCTTGCGAGCCGCATAGACTTGTCAAATAGCACCAACGAGTGTTGCCATTTATTCGTCATAATAATTTGCCGTTTTCATGATAATTACTGTCACCCAGCCATTTAGCATAGATACCGTGTAGCATTACATTCGGTTACAATACGACTTTTCCTTTCATAAGCTTTGTTTTTCATTTCATTTCAGAAACCAAAAGATGCGAATTATTGGATAATTTTGGTGGAATATATTTGTTAAATAGGCAGGAGGGAGGTGAAGAAGAAGGAGAGGAAGCAGAAAACATTCAATCCACATCGATACACGCAAACAATAATGGATTCGCATGCAACAACTGTTGTCAATTGTATGCTATTAGCATTGAAAACTTATCCATTCAAAATCTATATCAATGATAGTAATGGTGTGAGTGCCTTCAATCCAATAGCAGAATTAAATCTAACTAATGGACCGACCATTTTAACGGCTGAATATTCCGTATATGGAAATGCACCAACCAGCGCCAGTGCCAGGTAAGTTTCGCATTTTAACAAATTACGACAATATTATCGACAACATGTAATTATATCCCATTTTCAAACATTTCGCTATTTAATTGTGGGATCGATAACAGTTGGCCAAAACAAAAGCTAAAAATAGTCGAAAAATAAGAACGAGGACAAAAAGCACTTTATATGTGCGTCAGCTTTCAACCACTGAATTCAAATGGTTTCTGCTTTATTTTAACCGCACATAACATTACAAGCAAATAATCAGGAAGCGAATACAAATCCTTCTTTCGGCATTATTCGCCAAATATTATATCCCTTTTTTACGAAACTTACTTTGAAAAACCTAATTTGATATATTTAGTCGAATTGAGTTTGAATCTTTGCTAACTTGTTTATCCATTGCTCGTCTTGAATTAAGTACTTTTGATATAGGTATGATTTTTATTGAACGAAATGTATGCGGTTTTATATAAAAAAAATCAACAAAATCCTAAGAGTAAAATCGAGTTATTCTAACGAAGCGAATTAATTGCTTCGAACTGAAAGCAACCGAAGTATTTGCGAGTGAAGTACATGGGATGAAAAAAAAACATCGTACAAATTGAATATGAGATGCAGTTCTATCTAAAAATGCGTAGGATCGTAGCTTATTCTCGGCACTCAAATTGATTTAACAGAAAGGCAACTTTGATCGGGATGGGAATATTTCCGGTTTTATGCTTTTGTAGAATAAAAATCATTTCGTTTGAGGAATTTATTTCGGAAGATTTTTAAATCTTAAGCAATACTATTGTATTCATTTTTCAATTTAATGCAATAAAAAAAGAGTATAATAGTGAAGTTTAAAAATTGCCAATTTTTTAAATTGATAATAAGTGCGTAATTAACACAATTAACAAACAACATTTTTTGCTCTTTTTTACTTTATCAAATATATTTATGATTCCAATGAAAAATATAGCTTACACATTTTTACAGAGATTTTATAACCGATTGCTTTAAACCGTCACCTAAGAGACCGTACGAAATCCCCTGGGAACAAAAAGTATTGTGGGCCTTTCTTTTCGGTAGCATGCTGTTGATTGCCATTATTGGAAATTGCATTGTCATTTGGATAGTACTAGGTAAGTGAAAATGTTTTTTTAGCACCTATTGTATACACTAGCCATGATGTACGAAAACTCAATTTCTATTAATAATGGATTAAAATGTAAAAAATGTACACAAACATTCAGAAACATACTTGAAAAATCCGCGATACGGCGTAAACACAACACAAGTTGTGACACAAAAATAACAAGTGAAAAATTACTCTCATCAATATTCATACTAAAAAGTTTGTGCCAAGCCGAGCAAAACGATTTTTAGTCATACTTGAAGTTTGATGTACATAATTAGAAAACCGAAGTACAATTAGCGTCGACATTTTTCTCCAATATCATTCATCCATCATAAAAATCTAGAGGTTAAACAGCAGAAAATACTTGAACAAAGCGCTGCCAAATCCTCTCCTCAATTTCTATAATATTTGAATGTGAAAAAAGAAAGAAAATTTTGATGCTGCATTTGAATAGAAAAAAATCATAAAATCAAATTCTGTAGAATGGGAGTTCTTTAACCATAAGAGTTCAAATCGATTGTCGTGCCAAAATCGCATAAACTTCTACTTCAAATGTAAATTTTCACATAGTTTTTCTTACACCCACGCATTACATTTATTGAAATAACCATTTATATCGATCCGACCGTATACACATTTCCATTCGCTTGCTCGTGCTTTTACCTTTGTTTTTTTTTTCTCTAATTTCATATAACAAGATTTTCAGATTTCGTCAGGACTAATAAAGTCATTTGAATTGAATCCATATACAATTTCTGCGAATTTGGGTTCAAAACAATTATGAGAGAGCTAGCTATAAATAAACTCATACTTTCGCTAAATTCGCATTATAGAAAGACTGTGTTTCATGTCGAAATAGTGTTGTACACATAAGTTCAAGAGTGTACACTCCGGTACACTCACTAAAAGTGATTGTACACTTAATTTTAACATTTTGGTATTGTTCACCTTTTGAGCCGCCATTATCCACAGCTATGAATTTAAAACAAATAGAATCTATCACATCAAGCATATAAAAACTTCAAAGTACGTAAAGTAGCAGTATAGATGGCAATATAAATGCTGTTTGCTTGAACATTTTTTGTTTGGTTTTATTTTAGGATTGGCAATTGAGTAAAGCATCTGGGACAGGAATTACATTCCCCACAAATGTTGAGTATTTTTCCTGAACAATTCCGTGTAAGACAAATATCTACTGGGAGCATCAAATGTGACACTTGATAAACTCACTTATAAGCATGTCATGTTGGTGTGTGCTTCTCGTTTCAGTTTCCGATTGTAATAAAAAAACTGCAAATAAAATTCACACAATGAACTCGTAAACGAGCTTTATTTAGCGGGCAGCGTAATAGTGGCCGGTTATATTCCCATCTGAAGTGGAATAACATCACAAATCAGTCAATTGTAGTGGTCTTTAACCATGTTTTTGGACGCTTAATTTCATACGTTAGGGATTTTATTTTCACTTAATTTACCCTTGTACATGTGCGGCTCATGAAATTGCCCAAAATGGCCAGGAATATTTGTATGATGATTTTATGGGAACCAAAATATGACAATGAATGTACACACACATACACACATTGATCGATCTAAATGTGTTGTATGGAACTTTGTCCGGAATGTTGTAAAAATAGAAATGAGCACACTCCATTCGAAGTGTATACAATAATTTTTTTTAGTACATGTTTCATCCGCTTCGCTGGTGTGTGATAACCATGGTTTGCGTTAATGTCATGTGTGCGTTTCGAATAACTTTTTATGATGCTCGTCAAAACATTTGTTCCACTAAAATAAATTGCAAAAAAAAAATGTTTTACAAAGCCATAAAACTTCTCACTTACGCACGCACAAACACATACTTATATTACATTCGATCTATATTGGGATAATTTTTCACAAAAACTACGTGTAAAATGTCTTTTGTATCACTTGAATTAATGTTCAAGCCGATCGCAGACACACACAACCTTATCATGTCTGCATTCACTGTATAAATAACGATTTTTCAAAAAAAAAAAAAAGTTTCTACATGATTCATTAGTTTCGCAGTAGTGTCCAACACACAGAATCCAGATGGTTTGCAATGGAAACGCACAAAAATCAATATAAGCCTATGCGGAGACATTGAGCAAAATCATTTAAGAAAATGAAACTTTGATACAGAATTAAGTTACAAGCGGAAAAGAATATTTATTCTAGTTTATGATTCTGTTGACCTCTTCATCAAAGAAGTCGTTTTTCTCCTCTCGGTAACGCTTATCTGTGCACATTAAACCACTTTTTTTGGCAAGAAGTTAAATCAACGTGAGACAGGTATTAAAATAATTGGTCAGAGAATTCAGTTCAATTAATCAAAAAGGGATCCCAAGTCGATTATTATGTTTCCTTGTACTATGTCTACTATGATACATTATTTAAAAGATCTCGTCATTTAACAGTCATTGTCCTTATTATGGTTTTTTTTTATTTTAAATTATAATAAGTGCTACTGCAGGCGTCTCTTTGGAAATTCCCCGATGAACACATAACATGATTTCCATGCAGTGCCATAATATGAAATTCAAGCGTAAACAAGAGAATGAGTTAATTTTGTCGTTTATACCGTTTTTGTTATGTGACCAGTGTTTATCGATGAACAATTACAGTAGACTCTCATTCAAATGATGACATATCGATAAATACGATCGAAAAAATACATGAACTATGCTTAAGTCGCTTGCAAACGTAAAGTTCGTTCATAGTTTGCTTTCATTAATATAAAGCCATTTGTTCCATAAAGTTCGTTGCCATTCGATTTGATTTGCATGTAAAAATGTTAATTCTCTTACCCTTCAACATTTTGACATTATCACCCACCCTCGTCAATTTCAAGAGCTATGGTTTGAATTTCTGAAGAATTCTGATTATCGAATTTCAAGTTGACGAAGGTCTACTGTATCACAATATTTTCCAGTGAATAATATATATTTCCCCAACCGCTTTACTTGACACCAATACAAACTATTTTCAGAATTCTGGATTTACGAATTCCAGCGATAAATGATGACAAATTACATGTGAAATTCAGTATAAGAATTTATATTTTTCCCGACAAAATAAAATAGCTGCAATTTGCATCTGGTTGTTTGAAAGATGGAATTATATGTGGTACTATTTCCAACTGAAATTGAAATCCAACTACATATTTTATTACATTATGTTGTGGTGCACCACAATGCCAGTTGTGGTGCAACCAATTTTGCATGTATTTTTGTTTCTTTTGAACAGACATTAGGTTTGAGCTATAGATATAGCGGCTGCTATTTCATAGCTGCTATTCATAGGCGCTATTTATCTCGTTTTAATGCATTTATGCATATTGTGCGTTATTTTCTACATCTCTCTCGTACTCACATTCAAATGTACAAAAGAATAGTAGGCTATGATATTCCAACTCGGTGTTAAACACAGCACACAAATTAAATAGCGCCTATGAATAGCACCTATAAAATAGCAGCCGCTATATGCATAGCTCGAGCCTAATGTCTGCTTTTGAACAAGTGAAATATGTCACTTTTCCCTAACCACATCTAACATTTGAAATGTTGGGAACGCAGACTTTAACTCGATTGACATTTTGATGCACTTTGTCGGCCGGTATCTCAAATTTTATAAGTCGCAAGAGAAAAATTATACAAAACAATAACGGGCTAAGAGCTTTTGCATATTTTTGGTTAAATCATATTCTTTGGGGCACCATCAAAGTTAATTGGGACTATATATGGCAGTGCATAATAGTACACAGAGAGAAATCTACTATGTTTCAAAACTAATGTAAGTGCTTTGCGCATGTAGAGAAGGTTCTTTTATTGAGTGTTGACGCTTAATAAAGAAAAAAAAATGAGTAGGAAAATCATAATCGTGGTTATGGTTTAACATTTCTCAAAAATGTACTGGTAATATAAATGGAATTCATCTGTGTGTATAAAGCACATATCGCAATGAAGTATCACTTTTCATATGGACATTTTGATAAATCGCCTACACACAGACAATATATTTGGATTTTGTCATCTGGATATTTAAGCTCATCTGGATAACGTTAGGCGATGATACGAAATGAAAACAATAGAAGTGATTGTTGTACTGTATAGATTTAAAAATACAACCATAACTATAACAATCACTTCTATTGTTTTCACTCCGTATCATCGCCTGACGTCATCCAGATGAGCTGAAATATCCAGATGACAAAATCCAAATATATTGTCTGCCTACACATAAAAATCGATCATCAAATTCTTTACTGAGTATCTCAACTGATTATTTCCAAAGGTCAATTCATGACAAATTTATCTTTTCTAGAAAGCACATTTTGATTGTAGCCAAAAATAACAACAATAAGCACATCGTTCGATGCTCAATCAAATTCACCGAAAATACTGATACGCTTTAGTATCAGATTTCTATTTAAATCCGACCTCAGTTGGTTCAGCTGGAAATGTTTGTTTTAATTTTTAAAATAAATATTTTGAGTGTTATGGCAAATATTTTTGTTTCGTGTGCTTGTGACATATTTGAATAGAGCACATGCCAACGGCAAAAACTGTCATAATTGAAATTCGATTTGGAGCTTACGGCTTCACTAGGTTAACATGGATTTTCTTCAAATTTCGCAAAAAATTTGGTATTCAAATTTCGAACGATATTTTCTCGATGGCAAAATAATTCTGAATGAACCATATATTCAGATTTTACAAATTTATACGTTTCAACTCTTTACATCCCGTTTTGTTATTTCTACAAAGGATTCTTGTGGAGCCTTTACTTGACTTCATGAGGTGAAATAAAACTGATATTCCCCCGTTATGGCGCAACTATTACTCACGTACGAAATGTTGTTAAAGAAAAGTATATATTTCGAGCTTTGTTGGACAGTTTGGCCAGAAGAGAGTGTGCGTCACTTGCAAAAGATAAGTGTTTTTGAGAAAACTTCAGTATTCTTATTTCCCTTGAACTTTGTACAATCTACAAAATATCTATCAGAATAGTAAAAAAATGCAAGAAACCGCATACCAAAAACATACACTTACTTTTTACTCAATTTAAATCCACAACGTGAAAAAAAACGTTGAAATTATGTTGGATGAAAAAGGTTTATGATTTTCTGGACGCTTTGTGATTTTGTTTAACAAAACACTAGTTCACTATGAAGTGATTGATGGATTTTATGACGTGCACATAAACTTCTTTATATTGAACTTCGAGTCCAATTTGTAGGAACTTCATTCGTGCTCTGGGAACCAATTAAATAACTAACTAACTTGGATTTCTAAATCAAGCACGTTAAATGCAGGAACACTGGCCATCTATTTATAAAGATTCGCTGGTGATAAAGCCAATGAAGTACGTTGTGTTGCCTTTGATGTGAGACGATAATTCATTTTGAATGGAGAGTTATTTTTTTCCTCTTCTTCTTTGTGTTCCACCATGAATCATATCTGCATTGGCTGTGTAATATTAAAGGTGTAGGATAAATGTTGTTGATGTTTTTCATTAATGTTACCCAAACAAATGACACATTACAATGAAATTTAAGCGTCGGCCCGGTAAAAGCATTTTGCCTACGTACGTATATCGTTTCCTATACATTATTCCTCAATAATGAATTGGTGTCGACTTGCTGGGAGTTAATTCAAATTAGCTTTCAGAAGGTATTTTGGTCAAATGAGCTTCAACAACAGAGAAAGACAGAGAGTGAGAGAGAATGAGAGATTGTGGCTCTTGTTTTGAAAAAAAAAAAACCGTTACTTCACTGCAAAATATTACAAATTTAAAATCTCAAGTGAATTGTCCATTATTAGATATGCCAAAAACAACCCAGATTTTTGTTTTTCTACGTGTCTCGAAAGAAGATTACGTTCAATTTTAAGAAGATTACAATTTTTTTAATTGCATCAGTGTGTTTTTGGCAAATGAATTCATCATCAAAGCTGACGCTCCATTTTATTTATAATGTAAAAGATCATTGACTCGCCATTTTTTGCAGCATTGAAATATTCATAGAATCATAAATTCAATCTTCATAAATGATCAAGAGACAAACATAAAAACACACACACCAACAAATTGTTAGTGAACGAAAAGAAGATACACGAGATAAAAATAAACAACAACATTAATTTATATTTATATTTATGACCCTTGACTTCTCACACGCTAACAATGATGATAAATGATCTGAAATTCCATTAATCAATTATTTATTGATTTCTGTTCGACAAAAAGAAAGTATAAATGCGTTGTTATTTTTGTAACTCCCGCACACCAAGCAACCAGCACCTAGGTGAAAGAAAAACCGAAATCACCTCACTCAAACTAGGTACTTTTTCGTTTTTTTTGTGTATTTGTTTATTTTTATTTTTAATGCATTTAGGGGCATTGACATCTTTTCACATCAATTTTAACATTCATTTTGTGATTGAACGATTTTTTTCTCTCTCTAATTAGTCAACGGCAAATGGACTCATGTTTGGCAAACATCAATTAAGTTTGCTATAACTGATACGAAGTGCTTCCAAATGACAGAAGTATCAACCAAAAATAGAGCGAGATAATTCCCGAAAAAATAGCTATAATAAATGTTGAGCATTTTTTCCGTTGATATTCCCGAATTGGTGTATTTATCGCCGGGGTCGTATTAAGTTCGGGTTTTTTTTTATTGAAAATCTAGCCTATATGTTGACATAAAACATCTGTTAAAATGTTTCTCTCGACAATGGACGAGTCAGTTAGAACGAAAGCACGATGCTGTGTATAATGAACATTTATTATTTTCGAAAGGTACACTCGAATGACTTTTTATGGTAGTCATAATTCATTGTGGCAGTCAATAAAAACTGTAACGCTGCGAGCTTTCCGCGTCAACATATTCACATATTGAACACTCTTAAATAAACACTATGCCACGAAACTCCAACGTTGTTATTCATGAATCAACCGAATCACTACACTCTTTCTGCGAATAATGTCTCGTTTACCGCCGACCTTCTTCTTGGCCTCGTCATCATCGTTCTTATATTGCAGTTAATGAAAAAAAAAACATATATACACACATAAACATTTTCGTTGGTTCCGCTGATTTGAACGACTGTTTTTCCGACGCTTTTCATCTAATAATCACTTATTAACTTATTCAACGGAAAATTACCAACTCCTTTATTTCCTTATTAAAGTGTTTACATCTAGCGATGATGTTAAATTGAATGCATATAAATGTTCAACTCAATGTGAGTTTGGATGGAAAATTTTCGACAAAATCGAAACAAGCGTTTCAAATAGTGCTGTTTGTGTTGTTGTTTTAGTGAGAAAAAATGGAATATTACATAAAGAACCGAAGTGAACATCATACAAATAGTATTTGAAGCTATTGCGTCTCATATTCATATGGGAATAAAATTACCTTGATAAATGTAGATTTTTCAGGCGAATTGTAGAAAAAAAAACAGCAAAAAAAATTCGAACTTGTTAAATGAAAATTTAAAATACGTATGTATTTTTCATGTTTTTGCAGCACATCGTGAAATGAGAACCATCACAAATTACTTTCTATTGAACCTAAGCATCGCCGATCTGCTTATGTCCTCGTTAAATTGCATGTTCAATTTTATCTATATGCTGAATTCGGATTGGCCATTTGGACGTTTCTATTGTTCGTTGAACAATTTTATGGGAAATGCAACAGTTGCATCATCAGTTTTTACTCTGGTTGCAATTTCTTTTGACAGGTAATTTAAAATTAAAATGCACTCATCTCACTCATCTATTTTCCATCTCCATTGCGATTTGAATATTTGTGCCATGAGAGAAATATTCTCGCAAATTTATGAGAATTTGAGAAATTTCTAGCAATTTAGTATTTATTTGCAGGTGATTTTTATTTTCAAACTAAAGTCGGCAATTGTATCCGTCGGTCCGAAAAAAAGTCCGCGAAATTAAAAAAAAAAATTACAATTTCGTCCGCGAATTTTTTTCTATATAACACATCCGTCCGTTTAAAATCCATGGAAAATCTTTTTATTGTAATTTCTTTAAATATATTAATTAATGAAACTACAAAAAGCATAAATAAAAAAAAAAGTTTAAATTAAAATCTTATTAGAAACTTTGCTAACTCAGAGTTAGTAACTCTTCATTAATTTTTATATAAGCTTACATCAATATCGATTACGCTATAAAATTGTAAGCTATATTTTTGTTTTCAATTATATGTTGACGTTTTCTTTAATTATTGCGATTTGAAGCAATTAAGAAAACGAAGTGACAATAACAGCAGAAAATGAACGCTTGATCATATAATATGTTGAATAAAAAGTTTATCATGGGATTATCTATCAAACTAGAAAAATACAAGTAATAACTAGTATATAACGAAGCCGGCTTCACACTAATATGCGTTCAATTTGTACGTATAACTAACAAAAGAACCAACTTCACGCACTAGAAAAACTTGCAAAACTAGATTGGTGGATGTCCCCATGAAGTTTATTATTTAGAAAAAAAATAATACCGCTCACATAATTTACATTTTCATTTTTCTTCTTCGCACCATGGAGCGCGATTTGAATTTATAAAATATTAGGCTGGAACAACAGTTGAAGTTTACATATCTTTTAACATGCATAAAAACCCTCCATATATGATAATCTAATATATATAAAACGATGAAAAACTTATACAAAACTATGTTTGAAGTTTGATGCCAAATGGAATGAAATTAAAAGTCAAATGAGACTTGATAATCCGACAACGTAAAATTTCTCTGGATCAATTAATAAAAAGCTTTTTTACTTTTCCGCACACACCTAGTGTGTAAGGTAAAGTATTGGAATCGGTCGAAAAATTGACATCCTCAAAAAACATGTTTTCTGGGTGTTTTAGGAGCCAGGGAACACGAATCTAGCGTTTTTTCGATGTCCGAATGTATGTGCGTGGTACCCTGTACGCTGTACGCTGTACGCTGTACGCTGTACGCTGTACCCTGTACGCAAAAATTTGTTAACACGATAACTTTCAAACAAGAAAAGTAATTCAAAATCTGACTTCACAGGATGATTGGGGGTGCCGAGGAATAGAAACCATTAGATTTTGAGCGACTTTGGTTGACAGGGTAAAGTGTCATGTCTGGTGTGATGCCCATGTCCATCCATGGGAAAAATTCAATTTTTCTTCCAAAAGTGATATTTAATGTATTCTTAAACACTCAAAAATGTGTATTGGGGGGTTTTTGGGTACGAGAAAACCGAATATGATGTTAGTTTTGCGATACAATCAACTTTCGAAACACTTTTCATACAAAAAATTCAAAAAATTTGGATTTTTGTATGGAAGCCATGCCTGTATGATATCGTAATGAGCTGAAACTTTGCACAGGTTATTTTTATCACACATAAATACTATTCCGAGAGTTTGAAGACATTTCAACGAATATTAGGGGCACCTCCCGAACAATATTTTGGATTTTTCGCTCTAAAACGAAATTTTGTATGGGAAGTACCCTTAATATGCATTGAAATTTCTTCAAACTTTCAGAATGTTAACTTTTTGTGAAAAAAATAACCTCTGCAAATTTTCACATGATTACGATATCATATAGGCATGGCTCCGATACAAAAATTCCCATCTTTAGTAGTTTTTGTAAGAAAAGTGCTTCGAAAATTATTTTATCTAAAACTAATGTCAGATTTAGTTTTCTTTCATGTCGTGGATCACAGTGCGGAAAAGTTCATCTTACGGATGTAAGACATTTTATTTATTTATTTATTTAACTTGTGTGTTATTTGGTGGCGTTTCTGAATTGTGAGCGTAAAGTAAACGGTATACTATATGTGGGTTATTTAAAAAAATATATATTACAAAAGTTTTCTCTGACACAATCTCATTTACTGATTAAAATGACTTTAATTGTATTTCTTTTGTTGAACTTCGTCGACATTTGTTATAACGTTCTTATTCCGTTTTCTTTTCTTTTTTTTCATCCTTTACAAACTGATGTTCTTCCTTCATCTTCATGTTCATCGAAACAAAGGTATGTGGCGATTGTGAGACCTCTTCACCGGAGAAATTCGAGAAAGAAAGCGCGAATGTTCGTTATTATCATATGGATTCTAAGCAGTATGTTGTCATTGCCATGTTTATTCTACTCAACTACCGAGTCTAAAGTGTGAGTGTATTTAATTTGTTTGAATTGAATTTGCTTTGTACTGCTTTGTACTGCTTTGTACTACGAAGAGGAATATAGTGATCGAGAGAAGGAGAAGTAGAGATAAAAGTGCATTTTACAATGTGAACGAGTGCATGCACAAAAAGAAGCACAATGGTTTGCTCATAATTAAATTGTAATTATACGAAATCCAAATGAGTCTAATTTCCTGTGTCAAGAATAATTTAATGGATTTAATTGTTGTTTTAAAACAGTAAAATATTGTTCTTTCACCAAATGCTTATGCACAAATGTATTTCATGTATTCCAAGTAAATCACATGTTCTTTTTTCTCGTTTTATCGAAACTGAATGTTTATTAATTTTGAAGCTGAGCATTCATAACTCGTAAAATCTTACAATTCAATAAACTCAACAAGATTTACAACTTTGCATGTGACGTAAAAGAAAATTTGACAAAAGGACAGGTATTATGTAAGAGGGAGAGAAGTCATACAATCTAGTAATCTTGAATAATCGAAGTGAAGAAAAGTATTCGAAGAGAAGTTTGTAAACTTTTTGAGCGCTCCGATCGAGTTATTCTAAACAAAAGAAAATTGTTTGTCCACTTCTTACTAACATAAGGGCCAGTCCGCGGTCGACAAACACTTTTCTTGCTAAGCACATTTAATAGCATACACTTCTAGGGGTAGACATGATTCATCTGATTCACTGAGATTCAAAACATTCAGATTGTTTAGATGACATTTAAAATGTCATTTGCGTGTCATACAAGAAATATTTAATAAACAATTAAAATTATTTTTCTTAAAAAATACAATTTCTTGACGTTTTTTTAAAATGTATTAACTCATCATTTTTATCTATAAAATAAAATCAACGATAATATTTAGAATTTGTTGAACGCTCATGTTAGTAAAACCCAGACATTAGGTTTGAGCTATGGATATAGCGGCTGCTATTCATATATCATGCTATAAATGATGCATTTGGATGATTCAAAGTTTTATAATTCGTGTCTACCCCCTTGATACACTCGATTTGTGAAATGCACTGCAAAGTTGCTGCAAAGCACGTATCACTGGCGCTCTCACTGTATTGCATAGTGAAACAGCTCATTAGTACGTGTGTCAAATGTTCATATTTTTCGCACACGAACTAGATGGTGCTAATAACTAAGTGTCTTTGCAGCAATGGTATGGTGAAATGTTTGTCAATTTTGTTAGCTGTGAACTGAAATTGACAAAATGTTGTCAGTGGCTACAAAACATGCCACACATCATATGAATCGTTGCGGCGAAAGAGTAGCTCTTATTTTTCTCCAAATAATATTGCAACATAAAGTTTTTTATGAATAGTTTATTTGTTGTATTACAACAAATAAACCGTGTGAAAAAAACTTCATGTTGCAGTATTATTTGGAGAAAAATAAGAGCTACTGTTTCGCCGCAACGATTCATATTTCTGTGAAACAAATCGAGTGTATGCTATTTAAATGAGTTTAGCGAAAAAAATGTACAACTCTGAACAAAAAGTCAATTTTATTACACAATTAGATGTAAAAGAAATAAAAATATCAGAAATCGACACGGGACTTTAAACACTATGATAACATCACGAAGTTTGCTCCTTAAATACTGTTGTGAAATTCAAACTTTTGAAATGTGATATTTTTGTGTAATTTAAGTGGAGACGCAAGTTTTTTTGAATTCGTATTACTGGGAAAGAGTAAACTGAACAAAGTGACAATATTCAAACGATCGAACTTGAAATAAACGAACACATTTTTAATATAACTTTTTTTCTCACAAAATTAATAGATATCAAAGTGGCAAGCAAAGAGTCGTCTGCTATCTTTTATGGCCTGATGGAAAGTATCCGACTTCACTCACCGATTACATGTAATTTAATTTCCTTGCCTCTTTACGCTTTTGTTTTTTCTCTTATTTGCCTTGTGTTTATTTGTAAATGTTCGTACACGGGTGTGTGTGCGTGTGTATGTGCTTGACTTTTTATTAACTCCCTTTTACGTTACTTTATCTCCAGATGAAAAGTTTTTTTTTATTTGCTGAACAATCTCTATATATGTAGTTCAGGAAAGGTTGTATACAACTTTCATGCGCCTAAAGACATCCAATTTCATTCAATATTGATGATCAGAAGTTACGTGTACATTTTTACATGATGTGAAATTTAGCACACTGTGTTTCTGTTTCATCGTATTATCGCATGTAAACATCTAGGTAAACATCATTTCAATGCATTAAAAAAAGGATAAACATCAGAGTGCTTGCTTTTATCAGGTTTATGTACCAATCTGATCAATTATTTAGACAACATTGATTTGCATAAAAAAATGTGTGGATATAGTAAACAGCCAATTTTTACAATTCATAATGTGATTCCACACATTTAGCCTTTCAGTTTTGCTTGTATGAATAAATTTGAATATAAATCATGTTATGAACTACTATTGTCACCACAAATTATTATGAATTTAAATAATATCTCATCGATTCGTTTATCAAACATTTATTTTTTTAACCGCCAATTTTCGGTATTTGACGGACCGAAATTGAATTAAATATTCTATTTAAAATTAACCGACATCTTGAATCAATGGAAATATTTTTCATTGGAGTTATCAACAAACTGAACGTTGCCATCACTGAAAGAAGACATTATATTGAAATATTTTCAGCCGGATATCGTCAGGAACTGAAATGAAGTGAAAACAATACAAGTGATTGTTATAGTGATTGTAGAAATGTAAGTGTAATTATAACCATCACTTCTATTGTTTTCACTCAAATTCAGCCCATGACGATATGTGGCTGAGCTGATTCATCTGGCTGAAAATATTTCAATATAATGTCTGGTTTCGATCATTCAAGAATTTTTTCGGTACTTTTTTAAATCGAGTAACTATACTTCAATTTCCAACCGAATTGGTACTCATTGAAAAGAAATGTGTGTTTATTAAAAAAAACCTGTTTTATGGCAGGATTACTTAGAATTTGAATGATTGTGGAACAAAAATAGAAAAATTGTTTATCAAAATGGATATACAGTGCCGTCAGAAAGTTTGAGACCAAGCAAAAAAATGTCATACAATTTCATACAAATTGAAGATTTTTTGGAGCAATATTTAATATATTTCAGAAAGAGCTAGTAATTTTTCATACAAAAAGGATTAAGGAAAATATAAAAAGAATTATTTTTCATACAAAATGTGTCATTTTTCACACTTGAAAGTGCAAACCTCGGATATTTTTTAAACGCGTAGATATTTTTTGGTAAAACTTCACTAGTTTACTCTCCGTAAATAAAATAATAAGTGTACAAAAAATTATGGGTCTAGCTATTTCCGAAATATATTAAATATTGCTCCAAAAAATCGTCAATTTGTATGAAATTGTATGAAAAAAAAGAGCGTGGTCTCAGATTTTCTGACGGAAAATCGATAAAAACTCCAAACATGCAAAAAAAGCATTTTGGTCTATGAAGAGCAAAAAGTGTCTTTTCAAATCTGAATGTATACCGCTTAGTTCATGGCAACGTATCAATCAGTATTCATTTAAAATGATATTTCACAATGAGAAACCAAAAAAAAAAATGAAAATTCTATAAAAACGCATACTATCCAAATATAATGGAATAAATTCTAGACTAAATACATAAGACATTGGTTTGAATGCATTCCCAGATATTAACCTTTGTTGCCAATTGAATGTGTTATATATTTAGATAAATTCCGCCGAAATGAAGACGATGAAGAGATATTTTCTACTTTGCTTCATTTTGACCTTCATAAAATTGATTTAGTAATAGAACTCAATTAATATTCGATCTCGTCTACAATTTTGACGAACATTTATTGTTCAATTTAATTAATTCTAAATTGCTTCTACAAGATCGGAATTTACTGAGTTAACATGCTCAGGCTCGGTCTCACTGAAATAATCAAAAGAATCAAGAGCAAAAAGTAAAATTAACGACTATACGCCCAAAATTGAATGAACAAAAATGAAAAGTGTCAAACTGTCTTGAAGAGGCTGTCGTTAAAAATCAAAACAATATCAATCACTTTATTGTGTTCAAAATGTTGTCTGCACATCAAGTGAACCTGACCTCATATTTTATTTATTATTTGTTTGACGTTCGAATAGTGTCGAATAAATATTTAATCATAACAATATGCAAATATCATTTGCTGTGTGTTTTTTTTTTGTTTTTTTCTTTCTCCAATTAAAATTGCGGGCGAAAAATAATTGGCATACAGTTATAACTGTGTGTTTCTAGTGCTGACATATGGAATACCTATATTGATAATGGTTGTGTGCTATACAATCATGGGACGTGTTTTATGGGGTAGCCAGTCCATTGGAGAGCATACTCAACGGCAAATCGAATCAATAAAATCGAAAAAGAAGGTTTGTATTGCATGCCCAGTAGTATGTTTCATAAAAAATCATACATTTGCCGAAAAAAAAAAAAAACAATTTATTTTCCGATCACTGCTCTGATGACATTTCACTTTGTTTCCATTACCACTCTTGCCATTCCATTTCCGATTTTCTTCTGGTTTATATTTTTGTCGCTGATATATCAGAACATTCATCAGTTTTGTGCACATGGAAAAGTCAACTATAGAACACTGATTAGCTGATTTCACCATTTTTATCAATTTGTTTTCCATTTCATTTCGTTTCGTTTCATTTTGAAGGTCGTGCGAATGTTTATTGCTATTGTCACCATATTCTCCATATGTTGGCTGCCATACCACTTGTTCTACGTATATTCGTATCATCGGCCCCACATTACATCATCTAATTATGTTCCGCATCTGTTTTTGGCATTTTATTGGCTTGCAATGTCAAATAGCATGGTGAATCCAATCATCTACTACTGGTATGATGGAATTTATGATAAGCACATCTATTATTTCAACATTATTATTATTATAAACATGATTATTTGATTTAGGATGAACCGACGGTTTCGGCATTATTTTCAAAAAATTATGTGCTTTTGCTGCTTCCATTTGTGGCAACAAAATGAATTGCTTAAAAGTGAAACAGCTTATATGCCCAACTCGATGTCAATTGAGCGGCGTTCCAAATCATGTAAGTTATAACCATAAACAGTCCCACACATTTTCGCATAATTTTACAATATTTGTGAAAAGTCAAACAAGCATACATCTTACTTTCACAACATGATTTAGTTAGAATTTAAATGATCGCACCCTTTATTTGGACCATGATTCATTAGTGTTTATAAGCTATGCACATATTACAACATTTATTTCAATTATATTTCAGTCAATATTTTTCAATTAAAAGTCTTTGCAAACGATCGATTGCGATTGATGAAAACGGCTTTAAAAAAATTAATTTCTAATTATTTGTTTGAACATTGAAATACATTTTCCACTAAAACTCTTTGTACGATATAAAACCATATAAACTCTATCACAGAGCATATATTTGTTTTCGGTAATTTTCCACAGTAATTGAATATTTGCCGCAATCGCTTCCTCAGTATTAAAGCATTTAAAATATTTAGAACAATCATAACTCGCTCTATGTCGAAATGCTGAAAATCTGGTGTTAATTGGATTGATATCTTCGAAGTAATAATCAAAGTATATACAAATAATGCATCATAGAAATAAAACAGTTTGTTCTAGTTGATTTTGCGGATAGATTCCGTGCATATACGTTAGTTCAAATTTCCCATTTTCGTTGCATAGTCGAAAATTGCAATTTATTATTATATAATTGATGATATCACATGAATTGATGTTATCAAAATCGCCAGAGGCTTTATTTCAATTCAATTTCGAATATTAATGCCCCAAAATGAAAAGTAGCATATCAATTTCGTCATCGATCAAATCAAATAAGAGACCAATGTTCCGCTTTGATCGGCAATGAATATGGACCAATGCTATTATTCTAGAGCATTCATATATACTTTCTTTCGAATAATTAAGAGATTGTATCTGATTGTATCATGTTCATAACAGCGTATTTGTATTGAATTCACAGGCCTAAAATTATCCTTCACGCTTGACTTTATGATTATACGTTACGCCTACACAAAATTCGCTACATTATTGAGAGCAACCATTTTTTGACCATTTTTCTTTTGCTACTGAAAATAAACTTTCTCAGAAACTCTTTCCGCCCATTTACCAAAAGTATCATGTGTACCGAAAATTAAAATTCTTTTCTCTGCTCAAAACTCCCTTTGCGTTTGAATGAATAATATCCAAAAATATTTTATAATATAATTTTTCTTCAATGGGCCGAAAAACAAAATATTAAAAAAAAAACAATCATACAGTAGATTCAAAACTGAACAAAAGACATGAATTAAATCAGTCTATGTATTTTGGATGATATCCATCCGAGATATTTTAGAATATCTGGATATTTAACGCAACTGCACAGAGCCAGAGCTGTGTGTCTCACATATAATCAACGGTATGTCGATACACGAAAAATATAGACACATTGTGACTGTGTACGTGCGGCACTTGATACACATATACGTAGTGACATACCGTAGATTCTATTTGCGTTTAAATTGTGTGCTGAAAATCTTGTTTGAAATGTATTTGTTTTGGTTAAATTTTATAAGAATTGATATAGAGTTTTGGTTGGTGATCCTTTTCCGGCCGGATGATTGGATTTGTTTTAATGAATACCTAATAAATCATTAGAAAAGTTTGTTGCGGTCGATATGCTTGGGAAAAACACTGCAATTATTTGATTCGAACAAACTTTGCTTTGATCAATCATTAGTATCGATTCAATCGTGAATATAATTGAATAATATTCGATGAAATTTCTATCTAATTTTCTAATTCTGTTCGCAATTATTTTATAGTGACGTCAGTATCATCTCATATGGACACGGTTTATTTCGGAGGTATATTCTATACTGAAAATCTAAAAGCAAATAAAACGACTTCACTTTCACCACATAATTCTAATGTACAAGTGTCTTCGTTAAGAGCAAAAAATCTCTTCAATTTTTTGTGAATGATAGTAGTCTCGTGGGAAGATAATTTTATTTAGCTCCCTGCGCCAATGTATGAGTCCGTGAAATTTCATCATAGCTTATTTTACGAGTGTACTTGAAATTCAGTAAATTTTCCGAGAAAATTTTCATTCGGAAAGTATCAAATTAAAATGCCAACATCGTCGATTATTCCAACCTGCCAAAATATTAACATACATTAAGAAACAATCATTAAAATCATTTCAATCATTTTTGTGAAAATATGATGTATGACGAAAATTATAGCCCTACTCCAATGAACAATTAAAAATCTTCAATATAACCAACAATTTTAATGGCAATCTATCTGTACGAAAGTAATACGGGGCGTATGTATTCATATCGAATTTCTGGTTAAAATTCAATGTAAAGGAGTAAATAAACCGGCAGAATCAATTGAAGGTTATTCATCTCATTCGGTCGAATTTTATATCTTCCAATGTATCAATGTATCAATGCCAACCGAAAACTATATAAAAGCATATACCAACCATCGAATGATGTTATGCTTGTTGCTGTACGCTATAAATAGCGACTGAAATTTATTTCATTTCATTATTTTTATAATTATGTATTGGTTCTTATTCAATTGCAGTTCGCCAACGCTATAATAATTCAATTAGGCTGAGTGAAATCAACAATCATTCAACGAAAACACTGCAACAAGTGCTGTATGTGAGAGACAATAAACTCAAGACTGAAAGTATGTTTGTGGAATGCTTTGATAGTCCGGTTGCTGCCAGTAATTTGAATTTTGCCTGAAAAAATGGCAAACATTTTCAGAATAAGATGCATAAAGAACGAAACAACACAAATTCACATGCACACAACGAAATGTGCTTGAAGCGATCAAACCTCAGCCGGGTAAATGCTGAATAACATACTTCATCGATTTTTTAGACCTTACTGAATATGATATTGGAACAAGGTGACATTTACAAAACAACTGAAAAGAAATGATATTTTTCATAATTGAAATGATGATGATACTGTTATTTAGATACTTAAATTTGAAACAACGAATGTTGGCCTAATCTTAGCCAATTATTACACAATTTTATATTGTGTACCGAAGAATGAAACTAAATATATATAAACACATATACGTCCGAGTCGGAAATGGAATCGCATCGTCACGTTGCGGTGATAAAGGCACACCAAGAAACATAACAAAAGAGTTGAACGAACGGAATGACTTATCGAATATCAAACGAACACATTTGTTGACAACTATCAATCTTTTGACGAAAGTGTTCGAATTATAGCAAGTTTCAACAGGAACAATTTAAAATGTTGAAGTAGCAAATAATTGGCATTCTTCAGTTCATTTCGTACCTTTTTTGTCCAACCCTAGTATTGTGAAAATATATGCCTTTTATTTGTCGTTCTTCATGAATAAGTGCCGTCTGACAACGTTTTCTTCTCTCTTCTCTGCACTCGAGTCGAGAGAAAAAGAACCACTTGAATGAAATAAGGCATACATTCTAACAAGCTGCCAAAACTCAACAAGTGAGGAATTTAATATTATTTTCATGAGAATACATGTAACATTCATCAAGTCAGTGGAAATCAGACGGTTTAAAACAAAATAAAAATCCAAGTGAATAATTTATTGTGTCAAGTGTGCGTTGTCTGAACGTTGGATGTTGAATAAAGGGGCGAAAGGATTTCATGATTGGTATATGAGAGAGAAAATCGGTGATTGTATATGATTGAAACAGGTTTTTTAAACTTAAGATTTCTTTTCAAGCATTTGTATGAGACGAAATTGTTAATTTAATTCATTGAAAAGTTCAAAATTAAAAACAAATGAATTTGAGCTTGTTATTTTTCTGCTCGATGATGCCACTCAGCAAAAGTGTAAAAACAAAACATTTATCGAAAATTGAGTTCATTTAATTGAGGTTAATTGAGTTTCATCACACTGGTAATGAATCATATTGATGGCAGGAACCGGGTCGCATATAGAATAATACAAGGTATTTATACTTTGTATGAACGCAGACGCAACATATCCGTCGCTGTTCGCTTTGTGCTGCGCTCAATAAAAACAATGTATGTGCGTGCGTCTCTCAATACACGGCCACATGCACACACGAACATCTATTCGCAAGCTTCATACATAGCGAACAGCGATGGATATGTTGCGTCTGCGTTTATACTTTGTATATTTATACTGCCTGCGTTTTTTATGCTAGTAAAAAATTATACGCCACCCGGTCTCTGATTGATAGTAATATAATACAGGTCACAATACATCGGATCATGGAAGTAAATCTATTTATGCAATTTTTTTTAGTTGTGTGACAGTTTGAGCACAATTTTGGTACACTCTGAACAAACCGAAGCAACCAAACAGTTTTAATCCCTTCCACGTGAATGATACATTCCCGAAATGATAAACATACGTTACTATAGATTTAAATCTTTTGTTTTAAAAAAATAATTAATTTTTCATCATAATGAATTTTCAATAATAATTTTGTAAGTCCGCATATTCCGAAAACTTTTACAATGCATTGTTCTCATTTTTCCATAAAAACAGTTTCGAACGAAAACATAAACAAATCAAGTCGTGTTATTGTTAAAACCTTTTTTTGTTATTATTTCAAATAAAATTATAGAAAGTTAGCTCAGATATTCTTAAACGCAGTTGCACAGCAGGACTTCAACTTTCATGAAATTAGTTTTATTCACAGTACTTCTATGAATGTTCATTTAGTTTCTGGGACATTGTTTACACTGAGTGCTAGTTTGTTAGCCATATGCAAAATTATTCAGATTATTGGTAATTTTGAGAATAAACCCTCGACTATATCATTCAATAGGGCTATGTTTATTCAAAGTCAAAAATGACGCTGGATTCCAAAGTTTAACATTTTTAATTATAAGAAAAAAATCGTTCCGGAAAACTCTTCTATTATGGAAGTTCTATAGCAAAACCAACAATGCATTGTACTTGAACTGCAATTTGCGGCATGGCACACCTTTTTTTTTTAAACCATTCTGGAACCAGAATATTATAATTATGATTCTATTGAATCCACATTTCATTGGTCCGCCAATCGATAGACGAATAAATCGTTCATTGTAATAACCGGTGACTGGTGACTGTGGTAAAAAAAAACTCATAAAACTGTCATTATGTATATATCAGTAATGTGCGAGGCCCCCCCCCCCCCCCTGTGATTTGGATGAGAAAAAATTTTCCGCGAAAATTATTCGAATTTGCTAGGGTTTTTGATTCTAAAAGTGAAGACCTTTTTTTTTATCTCATCAAAGTAGAAAATTGAGAGGAATTCTTTCAATTTCCTAGGTTTTCTGGTTCCGAGTGAATTTTTTCCGATTTCCTAGGGTTTTTCGCGGAGAAAATTCTTTCGATTTAGATGACATTCCAAACTCTTTTCAACTCAAAACTACAGATAGTAATTTTTTAATGTATTAGTGTGTAACTGATTTGTAAGTTTTTGACATCCAAAAAAAAGTTCATTTGAATTTCCTATCTATACAGCTGCTCTAGAATAAAACAATCAATCAAATTCATTTTCAATTATCTCGGAAATCATGTTCCATAATATGTAATTTTAATATATTAAAACTAAATCAATTCGGAAAGGAATATATTTTTTTCCCACGAATAGTGATAATACAAGTTTCAATAAACTCTCTAAGTGATATTTTGACATGAAATGATTACCAAAATAAAAATAATAAAATAAAAACAAAATAGAATAAATTGTACGTAGCATTACGAAGAAAATTAAAAAAAATTATAATCCCACTGAATGTACAGAATGACTATAGTTTGGACAAAGAAGAAACTGAAAATATTGCTCATCAATGGCTTGATACAGACAGATTTTTAAAATGAACTAACTACTATCAAATATAAGATATAAGGACAAATGAATTAATATTGTACATATATTTATTAGGAAATTATCCCAAAAAAGGAAAATAAATGTTGTATGGAAATAAATTTTAAGGTACAACTTAGTGTTTATACTATTCAAATTCGAACGAATGATTTGTCTAATACAAAACAATTACATCCATAACCTCATCACACATCCCAATTTGCATACAAATACTATGTGTCAAATAAGTCATTTCATACAATAAATTGAAGCTGTAAAAACGAACAACACTGCAACTTGACATTTTGACCAGAAGCTCCGAGAATATAATGATTTCGCATTCATTCCATTTTTATATACAAATTGCAATGGATTTATTGAAAGTACAGTGTTGTAGAGCTAAAGTGTGATATACAATAACTATGTTGTTGTCCATAATATAATCAAAATGAAATACGCCGTCTGTCTAGAGAGCCATTTCGCACGCGGACTGAAAATGTGACTATCATGTGTTTCAATTAGATCAGAAAAATAGTCGCCATTCCATCATATTATTTCATTGCACACACATTTTGGTTTATTGATGCTGATGATGAAATGAAAACATTTCGTAAGGTACTTAATTTAAAGGAAGAAGAAACTCGTGGCATCATTAAAGCAAACAAAGGTGCATTCAATATTTAAGGTTTCTTTTCAAAATTTAATAATTTCAAAAATACTAAAAATTGAATGTAAAAAAATTTAAATAAAATGAAAGGAAAAATTGAAAACAACGGTGAGTACAACATTTAACCACATCACATGACATCACTGTAGTAAATTATTTCTTTTCAAACGATATATTTGGATATTGTCATTCAGATATTTCAGCATATCTGGCTGACGTCAGGCGCTGAAATGGAGTTACAACAATAGAAGTGACTGTCATAATTTTATACTGTCAGGTAAACACTTCCCTCACTTCTATTGTTTTCTCCTCCATTTCAGCGAGATGAAATATTTGGATGACAATTTCCAAATATATTTTCTATTACTTTGTGTTGTCGCCTGTCTTCAACAGCAGTGCTGCGACAACAAAAAACAAACAATCCCCATAAACAACTATTCATGCTCTGTACACAACCAAAATTGTGTATTTGCGATGCACTGAACATATTCAAGTAGAGATGGTGATAAAGAGCGACATGACAAAAATGAGATAAGTTTCGTTTGTATTTTTACATGTTACTATGAATTTATACATTTACGTAAAGTCAATGAGAAATTTTTGCATTCACGAAGTAATAGTAATAGTACTTTGATTAGAACGTTAACATGTATGCGTTAAATCGCATTTATGCCAAAAGAAATGAAAAGCTCAGCATTGGTTTAGAGTTTTAGAGTTTGCGAAGTTTGCGATCAGAGTTTATGGCATTATGTATTTAAAAAAAAAAAAAACTTTGAATAGAATGCATAGGTGTTGACGTTTTATATACGCAGTGAAACTTTGACGGTAAAATGCAGGAGATAATATTGTTTCGAATTTCAACAGTAATGCTCGCAAAAAAGCATTTATTTTACGTCAGTCAACGAAAATCTACGGCGAAACATCCGAAATTCTCTGTGTACTTTAAGCAAGCAATAAAATGGATTGCTTTTTAAATGACGTATTCATTAAAATAAATCCATATTGAGGCTATCGTTTCGATTTCAAACTAGTTATATAATACTCTCAGAAAACTCAGATGTTAAAATTCAAAGTAATCAGAGCAAAATGCCATTTTGAAATATTCCCATGTTAAAATGACGACAAAATGCCATTTAAACATGGAGAAATTTTGTCACATATTAAAATGCCGTTTCACCTGCAAAGAAATCTGTTGCGGCTAAAATGACATTTTACCATGTGAAAAAATACCCTCATGTTAAAATGGCATTTTGCTCTGATTACTTTGAATTTTAACATCTGAGTTTTCTGAGAGTAGGTTGACTCTGTAGTACAAACATATAATGATTGACGTGCGAAATTAAATCTATCAAAAGCGTACACTTTCATCTGGTATTTATGTTACAAAAATAGACGCTGTTTATTTGAATGGTATGCAAAATATCTGGATGCCATTCAAAACTCATGTGCCACACACACATTGCGGATATGCAATATGCATTCGAACGTGTGACATGCTTGAACAAATGGATATCATTTGCCGTATTCAGCAGCACAATTAAAAATAAATTAATTTAATTGATTTTAAAATTGAAGTTTTTTTTTAACATTAAACAGCGTTGAATGGGAAAATGAAACAAGCTGTGAAATGTATATATTATGCACATATTTATAATTATTTGGAACTCAATTAAAGAATCTAATTGAATTTAAAATGGTTTTGCGTAATTTTATTGGGTTTCATCACATCGCATGGATATCTATATTCATTTATTACCAAATTTCATAAAATTAATTGTGATTGAGCTATTTTGTGAAATACAAATGTTAAATTAAATCAATTTTTATAATTCATATAATTTATAGTGTGATGGGTAATTGTGTTTAAGCTTTACGATTGCTTGAGCTTATTAACTTAACTTTCTATTATGGGAATGGATTATTCGTTTGTAAAATAAGCATTATTTCGACATAGTTCGTATCCGAAATCACAGATGTCTGTAAAGCTCAAGTTTAAAAGCTTAGCGAGAAAAGCTCCATCATTTTCCAAGCAAAAGTTGTCAACATACACACAAACTATTTTTGCTGTATGGGTTACAACAAAACTTAGCTATCAGACGCGATACAGTATTTTACTGTAATTTAAATCAAAATTACAATATTTTGCTGCAACTTATTTTAATTTTTATTTAAATACAATAAAATTGTTTGAATGACAATGAATTCGCTTGGATATTTTCAGCGATCTGGAATAGTTTGACAGTTCTGATACAAACCAATTTGAAAACGGCTTCTGTGATTGGTTTCAGTTTTGGCTCAAACCAAAACGGGGCAAGCGAAACGTAGAGAAAATGGTTTGCACTGTGTCCGTGTAAACACACACACACACACAGTCGCGTACAGCTGCTAGCATAGCACGCAACCAGATACGAATACATACTTTACAATAGTGTATATACACCAGTGCAAATCATTTTGAAACCGTTCCGCATGCTCCGGGTTGTTCAAAGTATCAAACCAAAAAATGGTTTAATCACTGGATATTTTAAAATATAAGATTCCATTGAATTTAAATAAAAATTAAAATAAGTTACAGCAAAATATTGTAATTTTGACTTAAACTACAGTAAAATACTGTATCGCGTCTGATAGCTAAGTTTTGTTGTAACCCATACAGCAAAAATAGTATGTGTGTAAGCTAAACACTTTTCTCTACGGTGTTATCTAGGAGTTGATAAAACAACCGTTACTTTGTATTTGGTCGTAACGATGGAGTAGCCGTAAAATTTGAGCAGATTTAATGGGCAGCTTAAAAATTGAACTTCCAAAGACAGCTTTATAAATAAAACTCACAGCCTTAAGAGTAGAGCTTACATCACATAAAATATAAGTAGCTTTTAAGCTGGGGAATTTCTATTTGAATTTGAAAAGAAAAACTGAACATTTTCTATCCGTTGATTTATGAGTAATATGCGCGTAAAAATCATCAACTGTAATCCGTCTTGATATATATATATAATATATTTCGTGCGTCTTATGAGGATACGCGGCGCGTGCCCTTTTATTTCACAGCGTCTTTAGATATTTATCTATCAACACACATATATATAAGTGCGTAGAGCAAGTTGAAAAAGGAGACATTTTTTGTTTCGAAATTAGCAGAGAGTATCATCTCAACTAATAGCTGTAGGCTGAATTTTCAAATTCCTCCCTTTCGCTCTCACCATAAACTTACATGAAAATATTTGATTTAAATTAATGAGGAAACAATATTATGTTGCTGCATAAAACTCACATTTCGCCGAAGGCTATGAACATGATTATGCCTAAGTCATGTATTGTGTGGAAAATAGTTAAAAGTAAATCATAAAAAAGCTTCAAACTCCATACAGACGAAGACTTTTGAATGAACACATCGCATTGGATTGTTGATTTCGTTATATATACATTTTTGTTTCATCACAAATATACTAAAGCCAAGTGAACTTTGGAGTATTGTGTTCCCTTGTGGAAAAAAAAATGACTGACTGACTATAAATTAAGTCAATTTTAATCACTTTTATTCGGTTAAAATTACCAATAGATGATTGAAATCGAATATAGTCGGTTATGTTTCAGAGTCAACTAAAAGTGATTATAGTCAACATAGTTGACAAAAGTCAATTTCATATACTTATAGTTAACCGTAGTTAACTATAATCACAAACGATATTTCTCAACTCAAATTACACGAAGATGCATTTAGTCACTTCAGTAGTGTGCGGAGGGGGGTAGGGGGGTTTACCACCCCCCCCCCCCCGTGATTTGGATGAGAAATTTTTTTCGCGAAATTTATTCGAATTTGCTAGGGTTTTTGATTCTAAAAGTGAAGACCTTTTTTTTAGCTCATCAATGTAGAAAATTGAGGAGAATTTTTTCAATTTGCTAAGGTTTTTGGTTCCGAGAGATTTTTTCCGATTTGCTAGAGTTTTACTCGGAGAAAATTCTTTCGATTTGCTAAAGACTTTCGCCTCAAAAAGTGACTTCCAAAAAAAAAAAACGAAAATTTGTCTGAATCAGCCCTCCCTGAAAAATTTTCCTCGCACACTACTGAGTCACTTATAGTTAACTTTAGCTGGCTATATCAGCCATTTTTGTCCCAAATTAGTCAATTTATAGTCGCCTATGAAGTCGAAATATTTCCACAAGGGTTATAAGTAGAATATGACAATTGACGACATGATCGACATCAACTTTTCACGAGAAAGTCAAATAAAAGTTAATGCTTGCTAACATCTTTTTGAACATCGAAACTTTTTTGTTTACTCAATACAAATGACCCATATATACGTAAAAATAAACAAATGGTCTCCAATGACAGGAACGAATGAATTTTAGAGGTAATTACTTTACCGAACGTTTTAAATTTTAAATGTGAAATTTATCTAGGATTTCAACACAGTCAGAGAATCAACATTTATCACAACCAAAAAGTTGACAACTACACTTTATTACCATCTTTCATGTGAAACTCACCGTACAATAGAATAAAAATAAATTTGATGTTGGTTTAAAAATGATTCACATTCATTCGATAAAACAAAAAAAAACACACAAAAAGAGAAACAAAGTCACAACGTCTCGAGATGAAAAAATCAACGGAGTTTCACATTTTTACCTGAACTTCAACAAAAGTTTTAATTTTAGCAGGTATGTAGATTTATTTTCAACTAACTCTTGTGTTACAGCTATTCACTGTCGGTCGCTATCTCATACATGGGTTCCTTTACGGAACGCAGAAAATAAAAACGCAGAAACACTAAAATGCAGAAAAAAAAACGCAGAAAATAAAAACGCAGATCAATATAGAAATATCAATATATTTTTTCCAGATATGAGCTATGCAGTATATAGTTTATAGCTTAGACTTTGGCTAAAATCGGTGAAATTTCCAAGTGACGAAGTTAGACAAATTTTCAAGATAATGGCCCTTATGTGTCAATTTTTATAAAAACAATTCATTCGATTTGCCTTCTCATTCATTCGAATTGTGCATAGAATCTTTAGATTTTCGAACATATTCTTTATTCTAGGGGGAAAGAACAAAATTTATTGAATTTTTATTTGGGGTTATTGCACGAGTATTAACATCTATTTACCGTATTGAACGATATTTACCGTATTGAACGATATTTACAAATATTGAACGATATTTACAAATATTGAA
>NW_022199032.1:3314586-3319748 GCF_009176525.2 Contarinia nasturtii
AATATTGAACGATATTTACAAATATTGAACGATATTTACAAATATTGTTGAGACGTAAATACTTGTCAATACGTGTAAATACTTGTCAATACTGGAAATGAATGTAAATACGCGTAAATAAAAATTTCGTTTGTCAAACCTAATGTCAAACTGTCTTATCGACTGAATTATTCATACAAAAAACTCTAAAAAGTATACTTTTTGTAAATAAAAAATAAAAATAAAAATTTTTTTTAATGTTTTCTAGCGGAAATTAATTTTCTTTTTAATTTTGCTGGGATTTGTGCGGTGATTATTCGCTGATTATTGAATCAAAAATAAATATGCGTAACATAACCTCACTTTTAATTACGTAATTAAAATTTACGTAATAAAGTATTACGTACGAATTTTTTTATTCATTTATTTATATGTAAATATTTTGAACGGGATTGGTGTCACAAAAATGAAAATGAAATTAATCCCCTGATTAATCCTAGATTTAATCTATATTCAATAAAAATATTTATTTAAATTTTCTAATTACGTAATTAAAATTTACGCAATAAATAAATGAATAAAAAATTCAAAATAAATATGAATTGCATAACCTCACTTTATTGCGTAAATTTTAATTACGTAATTATTGTAGAAAATTTGAATAAATATTTTTATTGAATATAGATTAAATCTAGGATTAATCAGGGGATTAATTTTATTTTCATTTTTGTGACACCAATCCTAGCACCAATCCCGTTCAAAATATTTACATATAAATAAATGAATAAAAAAATTCGTACGTAATACTTTATTACGTAAATTTTAATTACGTAATTAAAAGTGAGGTTATGTTACGCATATTTATTTCTGATTTAATAATCAGCGAATAATCACCGCACAAATCCCAGCAAAATTAAAAAGAAAATTAATTTCCGCTAAAAAACATTAAAAAAAATTTTTATTTTTATTTTTTTTTTACAAAAAGTATACTTTTTAGAATTTTTTGTATGAATAATTCAGTCGATAAGACAGTTTGACATTAGCGATTGACGAAATTTTTATTTACGCGTATTTACCGGTATTTACATTCATTTCCAGTATTGACAAGTATTTACACGTATTTACACGTATTGACATTTATTTTGTGTATTGAATCGTATTTTTTTAGCTTTTTGGCTTGTTCTTTCCCCCTAGTCTTTATTTGAAATACCACATATCCAAAATGTATGTATGCAATGTCAAACATATATTCAAAAAATTGTACATGCGTTGTACAAAAAAAATGTTCGAAAATAGTCGATTTGAAGTCGTTTTGAGTTCATTCTATTCCAAGTTAAAAATGTTTCAAATTGTGGTTTCGTCATTCGTTCTTCATTTGATAGACTAAACGAAAATATTTTTGTTATCCTAAGAATTTAAAATGAGATTTCGACTGACATTTCCATCTCAGTGTTACAACATTTAACACTGCCATTAAGATCAACCATCACGGTTTATCTATTTATTTTACATTTTTCTGCGTTTTTTTTTGCATTTTTGGGTTTCTGTGTTTATTTTGCTGCATTTTTGGTTTTCTGCGTTAATTTTTCTACATTTTTGATTTCTGCGTTTTTATTTTCTGCGTTCCGTGAAGCTACCCATACATGAATTAAAATACGGCTGTATATTCGTTTCAACAATTCTTTTTATTTTCTTTCTGAAACTGTCAATTAACTTGCAAACTATTAGCATATGGTAATCAAATGCTATTACACAACTTACAATGCAAATGCCTTGGCAAAATCATCGGAATACATGAATGTTTTATCGGTGGTGATGGTGTCGGTGGTCATCAGCTAATGGACGGGTAATTGACTTATGCTGTATATCATGTTGAACAATTTATCAATTAATTGTCCAGGGATTTTTGTGATGTATAAAATTGGTAAGATGCTGAAGGCGATTTTATTTTTGAACAGCTCAATATCATGCTCTATAATTAGTTCATGTCCATAATTTATAATGAAGAGTTAACTTTAGTGTGCTTTCTATCTAGCGATTTGTTAAAGTTGGTCCATAAACAGCAACTATTCATTTTGATGGGGAAGAATGGTAAATGAGGAGAGGAGAGCGCTGAAGACGAACACCCATCTCCATTGGGAAGGAAAAGTTTATTTTTTGTTGTTGTAATGGTTATTTTTATCCTCGCCATTCTTCTTCGTCATATAAACCGACCATGTTTATAAATAAGCTCATTGAAAACTTTTCACAGTTGTGGTAAAAAGTAGCTTCAAAATTTCGATAATAGTGCACATAAATTTATTGTACAATTATCAAAAACAAGCAGACATTATAATTAGATATTTTCAGCCAGCCAAAAAAGATATAGAAACAATTTCAATGTGTCCATCACAGTAACAATCACTTCTATTGTTTTCAATTCATTTCAGTGCTTTGTGATTACTGCGTGAGATGATTCAGCTGGCTGAAAATATTTCAATATAATGTCTGACAACAAGAAAGTTGTTACGAGGGTTGCTCCATAATTTTTTTTAAAAACATATATAACACAGTTGTTTTTTGTCGAAAATGGTTTTATTGTTTTTCAAAATATTCCCCGAGATGATCGATACACTTTTGCATTCGATGAAACCATTTGTCATAGCATTCGTGCCACTCCGAAACTGATATCTCCAAAACGTGTGTTTTGAACGCTTCAACTGCTTCTTCTGGTGTCGAAAATCGTTGACCACGTAGTTTTTTCTTCACGCTTGGGAACAAAAAAAAAGTCATTGGGTGCCAGGTCAGGACTGTACGGTGGATGACCCATCAGTTCGATGTTTTGACCGGTCAAAAATCGAGTAGTTTGAAAAGATGTGTGAGAGCTCGCATTATCGTGATGAAGAATTATTTTGCGACGGTGGTTGTTTTTTCTTATTTCACCAAACACTTCGGGCAAACAAATGGTGGTATACCAATCAGAATTGACGGTCTTACGATCCTCTAGTGGAACGGTTGCCACATGACCACTTCTCCCGAAAAAACAGGCGACCATTCGCTTCGAAGTGCTTCTTGCTCGAACAACTTTCGTTGGGTTATCTTCATTTTGGAAGACCCATACAGTCGACTGCTGTTTCGTTTCGGGCTCATAGGCATATATCCACGATTCGTCACCAGTGACGATTTTATTATCGTCTTTTGAAGCACCACGATTGAATTTCTTGAGCATTTCTTTACACCAACTCACACGAGCCATTTTTTGTTCATCGGTCAATTTATGTGGGATCCAACGAGAGCAAATCTTTTTTACGGCTAAATGTTCATGCAAAATTGTATGTATGCTGTGGGATGAAATGCCCAAAGATGCCTCAATCTCACGGTAGGTCACATGACGATCTTCCATAATCAGTTTTCTGACAGCATCGATGTTTTGTGGCACAACAGCCGATTTTGGACGACCTGTATGAAACTCGTCTTTGAGCGAACTACGACCGCAACGGAATTCTCGGTACCAGTTATAAATTGTCTGAAGGGTTGGTGCTTCATTGCCAAAGGCCAAATGAAGTCGATCGAAACACTGTTGTTGAGATAATTTACTTCGAAAATCGTAGTAAATCATTTTACGAAAATCTTCACGTGTAAAATTCATTTTTTTGTTGAGTCGCAGTTTACCAGTCACTGTAAACAATACAAATAGCGTTCGTACGACAAAAGGTTCAGGGCACGAATACATACCAAAACATCAAACTTTACGAATATGACAATGGTTTACATCGGGCAACACTATAAGTACCATTTTAAAAAAAATTATGGAGCAACCTACGTATTTGCAATAAATTGAGAGCAAAGTTTTCATTACAAAACTCCATAGATCTTATGTCCTCGTTAGAAGTGCCACGTCTGATCAGTAGCGTAACTTGAAAAAAATTCGAGGGCAGGGCTGGTTTTGAAACAAAAAAAAAAATAAATCATGAGGTTCCTCGACTTAAAAAACATTTTTAAAAAATCGGTGCCATAACCCCCAAAAACCTCTCCAAGTTACGCCACTGCTCCTGATGCAAATTGTGCTAATGTCTACTTGATGCAATTATATCGATTCGATTTTCATTTCTGTTTATGCACATGCATTATTTATTCAAGTTCCGATCCATGACCCGACTTTTATTTATTTATGTGAATCTTTATGCTTTTGGGGTGATTCAATTTTACTTTTGGAAGAAATGTGAAAACTTAAAATTCATTCGTTTCACAAAATTTCATTTTACGTTGTTGAAGTAACTGTTGAAAATTGATGTGATACGATTAGTTATAGTCAGAGCAAGAGAGACATTTCGTTTTTTGTATTTATTTGCATCTTTATTATTTCGAAAGAAATGTGAAAAATAGAGTTTCAAAAGGAAACTTTTATTCACTTTTATGTCTGATTTGCATTTGGAGTTATAATCGATTTAAACGTCCATGGAAATGGTTTTTTTGTTTCTTTTGTTTTTATTGTTATAATTGATTGGTCTCAGCGGAATTTTATGGCTAAATAAATTGTTTTTGCGAGAAACTGTCAGTTAATCTATGTCATTGTTATTTAAATGTATTGTTTATATCAACAGTTTGACAAAAGGGATAAAATCGCATTTGTTTCTTAGTAAAGAAAACTTTCCAAAGAAAACTTGATCGATTTTCCAATATAAAACATGGATTCCATTCAGTTTCGATGAGGTGGAAAGAAAACTATAGATGAACGGATGAATGTTCTAAATGCAATATTCAGTTTCAGTTGAACGGAGTTTTATAAGAAGTTAGCTTTGAATTTGCTGGTTGTGCAATATCAATGTATATTGATTTTTCTTTTATTATCAATCAATTGAATCGTTTGCAATTCCGTAAGGCCAATAAAACCGCTCAAGTAATTTTAATGGTCTCCGATAGCAGCAAGTCAATCGATATATACTGTTGATTGATAAAATGAAAATAGAATTGATAACGAACTGAAATAAAAGCAAAATCCAATTTGTAAACAAAAAAAAAGTAAAAAAACAAATTCGAAAAACACTAAAATGCACTATATACAATGTGACACTGACATAGAATCGAAGATGAATGGGAGTGTTTTTAATCGAATTTTGTGATAATAGGACCCAAATGGCACTTACAAACAACAACATATATGACGGCCTAAGAAGAAAACAATAACATACAGAATATTCTGC
>NW_022199032.1:3324748-3351103 GCF_009176525.2 Contarinia nasturtii
ATCAGTGCTACCGCATCGCACCGAGCACTCACGGGGAGCAGCATATAACTCAATGTATAGTGAGCGCTACACGTCACTGAGTCGCTAATGTGAGTTGCAAACAACACTCAAGTAGAAAACTGAGTGAGTAGCTACTCGCTCAAGTCGATTTTTTTTTTCGTCTTTTCGACTCCAGTTTTGCTGTTACTAGGCATGTTTATATGAAACTCTCGGAGACTCGGTATAGTGCACAAAAAAGTGAAATTTTTTTTTCGTATTTTTGACTGTATTTTTGCTAGCACAAGGCATGTTTATATGAAATGTATAAACATGCCTAGTAACAGCAAAAAGATGTCGAAAAGCGAAAAAAATTCCCTTTCATCCTTCATTTTGTATAATGTTTTTTATCTTTATTCTAAAGTAAATGTATGAGTGGTGTGAGCGAGATTTAGCTCACTCATAATGTGACTTGAGCGAGTAGTGAGTTGCTCTCGCACTTGTTCGGTGAGTGGACAAGCGCACCGTGCATTCGAAAACTCAGCACATTGAGTAACGTATCGCGTTGAGCGTGCGGTTTACAAGCACTGGTTTATATATTTTTTTGTTGTATTCTTCGATTAATTCATCGTTGTCAATCCGTTAGCATCGGTTAACTACTTTCGATTTTGTGCTGGAGATTTGTTGTTTGCATTTTAAAAGCACATTGACAATAGCGATAAAATTGTGTTAACCCTAATAAAAATTTCACGTATAATTTCACTTTGTGCGAGTTGATAAAGAAACATAGAGAAATGAGTCACGGAATATTGACTACGATAACAGAATTAATGTGCGCTCCATTTGAATGCCTACCATCGTCACAATAATCATACAAACGGCAACTTTGTACATTTTATACGAGTCGTTATTCTGCTTTATCTCGCCTAATGTAACACATTTCGATGTTCATTTGTGAGGGAGGCGGTATTTGTATTATCTCGGATCACCATATATACAATCTCTCATATTTGAATCATGCTACCGAAATGAATAATACTAATTGAATCTCAGGTATGTTTGCATAAATCCATAATTTATTAACTTTTTTGGTTCATTCCAAACTACGCTTGAAAATTCTCTGGAACAATTTCAATCTTTATGAGAGAAATTGAGCTTACATTCATTCTTCCACAAACATACGTTCTTTTGTTGTCGTACCATTTTTTTACATTGTATAGTGATGCTCATTTTCTCAGATCCGACATTATGTTGAGATATTTTCAGGCAGCTGAATCAGCTTAGGCAGCTAATGTAAGCCGGTGAAATGGAGCGACAACGATAGAAATGATTGTTATAGTGATATAAAAATCACTTCTATTGTTTTCACTTCATTTCAGCCCCAGCCCAATGTCGGAATATGATGGCGTTTTATTTTCAACCAAAAGTATGTTTTAGCGTAGATGGCGCTGATTTAAATGGATATTTGTATGTATAGACAGGGCGCCGCCCTGCTTAATTAAAAACTGAACTGCAGCGTTTCCAATCGCTGCCCCAGCCGAATCAACTGGCTGAAAATATCTGAATAAAATGACTGAATTTTTCACAAAAATACCAAATTTTTCTGTATTATGACTAAAATACGCTCATGGGTCTCGGGTGGCATATATTGATGCTGACAATAGCTAGCTTCTAGTAGGGCATGTAAATTTCTCTGGTCTTGCTGGCAACCAGAACGAGCGATAACATTGAAAACATTGTCTGCGCTTGTTGAACGTATGCTTTAACAAGGTTTAAAAAGTGACATACATTTTTGAATCAAATAGAAAGTCAAAACCCGTAGCCATTGTTCAAATGGGTAAAAAGTGTTGATATTTTAATGATGAGATGAAAAAATGATTATTTCATTTTGTGACCGTTTTTCGAATTGTTTTGTTATATCCGAAATGACAATGCGAATTCATTCGTCGTCATGATGTGATTAGCTTAATACTGTTCCGTAATGTTGATTCGTATCGGTAAATTACGTAAAATTGGACAAGATGGAAGTAGAATGTGGTCGTAAATTTATTTTATTACATTTCAACAAAATACAAACGCACGCACAATGTTCAAATGTATAAATGAAATGTGATGCAAGCATAGAAGAAAGCAGAGTGAATGGCAAAATCATGTTTGCCGAAATTTCTAATGCAGTACAAACAAAAGGAAAGAAGAATAGAAATGGCAAATAAATCAATAAACAAAATTAACAGATAAAAGGATAATTCGAAGTTTTGATATGCCACCCAATTTTATTAGATCAGCCATCATTGTGATACTCTGGCGGCATAGAAACACATAGACATGTTACATTTTGTTCGCAACAATATATTTGGTGGCAACAATGCCGTTGCTTCGAATAAATAATATCACATATCAAAAGATGTTTGCCCATCTGTGGGACTGGCTTTGTGATAATGTATGGTCTGTCATATCAGGAAAGGAAAAGGAAAAGGAATGAAACGAATGAAACCATCGAAAGCAAACGAAAATCACAAAACATGCTGGGAATGATAATAAAACATACACTTAGACACAATGCTCGGAGCATCAATCAGTTTACCAGTGTCGACCAATAAAATAGATCAAGTAATTCGCCATTGGCTATTTGTGATCCCATCGATTTCTCAGCCATCAATTCGAATTGACATTCGGTTTCAGTTTCGATTGAGATATCAAAGGGAATTTTGATCGACATGAAAAACAATGGGGTTATTTTGGCGTTTAACTTTAGCTTTAGACCAAACCGATGATACTGTAAAAAGATATAAATAAGAGAAGAAAAGATATTAAACATAACTCGTTCATTAATCACAAGACAAGTGCAATCAAGTGTTGATTGCTTTCACTTCGTTTAAACACTTGCCCGAAATTCGGGAAATAAATACTCGTCAAAACATTCGGTATAAGAAAATATTGAACTTAATAATTGTGTAAGAAAGCAATGTGTTTCATTCAATTTTCGATAAATTAGTTTTTCTACCTCGTCATATTTGACGTTGAACAAAAACAATTTGTAACTTTAAATTTAATTTGCATTCAATTTAAATTGCCAAAACAGAAATTATTGATACGCATTGTTCACACAACATTTCACATTTTGGTATTGAATCAAATGTCAAGGTTTGAACGGGCTTGATGGCCATACACATCCATCAATGATGAATAGTATTTCATGTAAACATATTTGACGAAAATTCCATCATTATTTTGAGTTATTGTGCAATCATTGACATTCAATGCACGATTTATCACAATGTTACATATAAAATCTTTCAATTAATTTGAAAAGAGTTTGTGAGCATATGTTTATACGAAGAAACACAATTAACAAAGAGCATTCTATGCTTTCTGCTTAAATTCGATGATTTCCCAATACTTACATCATACAATGCAACTCCAAGAGGCGTCTACTCAGCCGTTCTACATACAACGTTTACACGGTGTATTACAACGCGGTCACCTTGCAGCAGAGCTACGCGTCGGTCGTATATATTCTTTATGTATAGAGCGATGACCATAGCTCTGCCGCATACAAGTGTGAGCGGGTCGAGTCTCGCATAGTATACATAAATAATACATACGACTGAAGCGTAGCTCTGCCGCAAGGTGACCGCGTTGTAATACACCGTGTAAACGTTGTATGTAGAACGGCTGAGTATGCTCACTTCACTGACTGACTTTGAAGATGAAAAACAATGCGCAAGTGCAAATGAATGGTTGAGATCATGACTCAAATCATTTCTAATTTTAAAAAATGAAACATAGAAAAATGTGCATTACAAAGAGTGAAACTTTATAAAACAACTCACAAGATCGATTCATAAGAAAAATATTCCATTGAAACATAAAAAAAATATCCCGAATGTAGGCAAATTTGAATCATAAAATTTAAACACGCAAGAGTGAAACAAAATAAATATCCATGTGGTATTTTTTACGTTTCAATTATTGATATTTTTTTTTTTTTCAAATTTCATTCATAGTTATTTTTTCCTTATGTTTTATTCTTCAAATTAAAAATATTTGAGTCATGATTTTTCTCAGGCATTCAAATATCGTTTGCATATATAAAGAAAATACATCGAAATGGAATTGTTCTATTTTCGTTTAAATTTATATTTTGCTGTTCCACTCTGTTTCATTCTAATTTATTAAGATTCAACAGAAAAAAAATACACGAATTCTTCGAGTTCAATTCATTGTAATTATCGCAACCACTTCAAAGTAATTTGAATAAATTGTAACGTTTCTGAACTACCGAGCATCTAGAGTAAGAGGTATATTCAAATAATTTTCTCTCATTAGAATGAATATAGCAATGACACAAATAGAAAATAAGAAACATCTCGTTAAGTTAGAACACAGAGTGCGGTGTCTGGAGTACGCTTTGGTTTCTAATTTTATATGAGATTATAATGAAATTGATTATAAACATGCTGTCGGTGCTAAGATGTCAAAAAGTTTCTTCAATTATAGAATTTACCGTCGTTTGAATACCGATGAAACGTATTATGATATAAATTCTTGAATTTATCATATTATTCAGATGAAAATTAGAATATTTTGAATGTGTACTTTGTACATCGTGCAAACGCATGTAAATATACCTGTTCAGATCCAATTGGTGCTGCTAAATGCCACTGTACTGCTGCTAAACGAAAAACGATGAAATGAACAATTTCAATTGACTTAATAATCCTATTTACATACATTTTCGAATGCCACAAGCAAACATTACATTGAAATCCGAATTTAGCATCCGAAAAAAGAAATACGGCACGTGAAAAAGTTGCTTTTTTATTCTCACATTTCTTGAACTGCCGCTAGCTTATAAGAATCTAAAATTTGGTTTGTTTTCCTTTGAAATGCGTTATATTCTATTAATATGCTTAAATTGATATATATTGGTATTTATATTCCATTCATTTAATTACAACGAAATTTTCTTTAAAAAAAAATCAAAAGTTGATGAGAAAAAGCTCACACTCACAGCAAGTCCATTACGTCATATTGCTGCTTCGTGCATTCAAAAACTCGATGTTCAGTGATGAATGAATGCAATGCGATTGTATTTGCACCTTGCGCCATTCATTTAATTACAATCACACACACACTACACATACACACACCGAAAGAATGTGAAAGCAATGCGCGAAAATCGATGAGCCGAATGAAAGTGTATGAAATGATGTGAACCACTCCATCAAGACGAGAGTGAAACCACTAAGCATATGCTGAAGTAGAGTGGTTGTAGTAAAATTTGTTTCATTCAAAACTTGATCGGATTTCCCCTTACGAATGGAAAGAAAACCGTTATGCTATTGTTGTTGCTTTTGTGAAAAAATATTTGTGGTGGGGTGACGAGCTAAAAAAAAAATGCGTATGAACACACGAATGCAACTGTGTAGTTTGACATGGTATCGTTAGCGAGTTGAAACATGGATGATGCTTACGGCATTCGGCTTTATCAGTTAGACATATTTTAGCTGATTGTGTTGTTGTTGTTTTTTCATTCTTTTCAATCTTTTTCCATAAAGAAAACTCATGCGACGTGACAGATAGAGGCGAAGTGCTTTTTTATACAACAACAAAACCATTGAAAATCCGATTGTACTCACGAAGTGTGGGGTCTTTCAACTACATGATGTGAGTAGTAAACAGTACACGCGCGTCGCGATGAAAAGCAAATAAGATGCTACAGACAGAGATAGAGAGAGAGACTGAGTGAAAATCTGAAGGACTGATATAAGATGTAAAACAACAAAGCGAAAAATGCGAATCAAAGGAAACGAATGTGATTTGAGCAACAAATTTAAGCAAACATCAACCGTTTATGCGGCAAATTGAAGAAACAAACAAGGGTAAATGGCTCGGCTTTTTTTCGTTTTCACTTCATGTCATTTCCGTGAAATGTAAGGGCGGAACAAATGCGAAAAATGAACTTTTTCGAATATCAGTACGATTTCATTCCGGCTAAAAATCACACAACCAACAACAACACAAACAACGGCTGAAGAAGAACAGAGAGAATAATGGAACGCATATGAATTGGATGGGATCTCTCTTCTGTACAAATACCGATAGCTATCGCGATAGCAATACGAGCAACAACCACATAGAATAGCACAGAGCCACACTAGAACAGTCACAGCAACGTTCGTTTCATCAAAACGTTTTCTACACACATCGACATCATCTTGGCACGCTTACGAACGAACGAGAGAAGTAGTGAAAAAGAAGAAAACCTCTCGTACCCAGTGTGTTGGATCGCTACCAAAAATATCTGGTTGTGAAGTTTAGTATGTTTCGCGAACTCATTAAATTAGGACGGAATCACCGAAAGCCAATGTTCTTTAGTTGGAACTTTTGCTATTTGCCAATTCGTTCTTCAAATCAAATCAAACTAAGCGAAACAACATAACGTCAACATTCATCATCTTCATCAATGTTACAGCCAATCCACTTATTCACCTGCCAATTGTGCTTATCTTCGTTCGTTATTATTACAACTGAAAAACAATTTACACGATAAACAAATAATTCATAATAAACCGGGAAACACCGAGTAAAACACATGGGAAAAACAACCATGTTATTTGTGATCACTTTTATTTTGCACTGATTGTTGTGAATATTTAAATCATTTATTATTTGAAGTGGCTATTAATCGATTTTGATATCTGCTGATACATCCGTTGATGAGTTTCAAATCCGAATTTAGTGAAGTGAAGATCTTTAAATAACAATCAACGCAATTATTGTCTTTGAGGTTTTTTTTTTGTCGGTGAGTCGAATATTTTTAATTTCAAATCGTGTCGATGACGACTGGATTGTCCAACCCAACATCACTTTTCAAGTATGTATTTATGATTTTGAATTCTATAAAAAAATTTCACTCATTACAAGTTCAAAGCACAAATTGAACCGTATAAATAAAAAAATGGCGGCAAATTCAACTGCGATTCATCGTTTTTGTTTTCACATCATTTAGCATCTAATAACGACTGCTATTTTAATTTTGATCAATTTATCACAATTTCTTCGAACAAAAAAAGCGCCAAGTGTAAATTTCTCGGATCCAATTAACCGTTACTGGGAGTCACGTGTACAAAATGTTGAAATTGTATCCATGAACACAAAATAATGAAATTTCATGCTGAACGGTCAATTTGCCTGCAGTTTCATTATACTCTTTTCTCACTTTCTCTCGCTCGTTCGCAATCTCGGTCTCTCTCTCTCTCTCTCTCTCTCTCACACACACACTCACTTTCATTCTGTTCCCTCGTTCCCAATTTGTCTTGCCAAAAAATCGAATAACATTGAAATTCCTGAGAAAAAGCTGCCATCGTAGAAATGAATATTGTTCTCTATAGTGTTTGTGCGTTGAATAGAATTGCGTGTAAATTAAATACTAAAAATTTTATGCTCAATTTAGTAAGGAACAGTAAAGCGAAATTAATATGAGAGCACGGGTTCTGAATACACGCCGAGATTAAAATTCAGTAACAAAAAGGTATAAAAGCGAATTCACCACGAAAACCATATGAATGGGCCAAATGTTTGGATTAAATTTAGTGTAAGCTCACACACTCACACACACACACACACACACAACACACACCACACACACATTTCACGCGCTTAAGAAATATTGGAATAGACATTTTCCGTTAAAACCAATCCACCGGAACGTTACAGATATAAGACTCCACATTATTATGGCCATATAGGCACCGATATTTTATGGGTTCTAAGGGTTTTGAAAATTTACGTTTTGCCATTTACAATATTGCCATTGTTATGTACAGCAACAGATCGATTGTCGAAATAACTGACATGAAAATTAAATATAAAAAGGGTCCATGCAATCGGATTTCATTCGTTTCTCGGATCAAAATAAAAACGAAATATAAGTGAGTTTTGTTTTGTATGTGCGTGTGGAATCAATCGGTGACGATCCCCTATCTAGACACCCTTCTTACCTATTCAGATTGGTCAACATCTTATATTATCTCATCTAATTTTGATGAAATCATTATATCATCCATTTCGAATTTGATTTGAAATTTTTCGGAACAGTACACATCCAATGACATCAATAAAAACCACGACAAAGGTGCTTCATATTCGAAAACTTTGAGCCAAACATTTGGTGTTCTATATTTTGTACATTAGTCGCACATACACGGATATTCAAAATGAAACAACATAAATTACAACCAAAAGAATCACAAAAACTATAGCGAAGAAAAGAAATAAAATGCAACAACATCAGCAACAACAACAATAACAACAAAATACACCTGAAAAGCTCGAAACATAATCGTCAAACTTATGTGTTTATTTGTATTGGCATTGTGTTCGTGCATTATTCGAAATGTAAAAACGAGATCGCATTGGTTTCAAATCAATATTTATTTACCCATTTAATCAAATGCATTGCGCCATTACATCAATTTATTTATTTACACCTTCTTTGATATGTTAGAATTTTTTTGGCACTTTCCGATGTTGATTGTTCAGTACACAGAGTGATTGACTTATTCAGCAAATTGTGCCGATACGATACCCGCATAGGGCACGCACCTAGGGGATATCCATGCGAATTAGAATTAGCACATTAGCAAAAAATAGGGAAATTTACATGAAGAAAATAGCGAAATTAGCAATAAATAGCAGAATTAGCACTGTACATGTATATACTTTAGTAAGCATTTATTCTTGAATTTATTGAAATAATTAATTAAAATAAAATTCACAAAACAAACGAATTGAATACTGTTGAACTAAAATGTATCAAAATATGTAGTTAAATACGCCTTTTCCCATTTTTAAATAAAAATATATTCAATGGCACGTAACCAAGCACGTTCCATCTGTATTAATTACAATTTACGAATTGCAATCGGAAATGTAGATTTGATGACAGATTTCTTACTGAAAACGTATACGCTAGTGCCTGCTTCAAATATACACGTTGAAAGTGTCAACTTGAAACATTTACGTAAACACATTTCGATTATTCGATCATGCAGTCAATCTGACGTATGCAATATTTTTGACGTACTAGAAAAATTAGCAAAAAATAGCAGTATTAGAACAAACTAGTAGAAATACTAGCAGAATTAGTGAAAAATAGAGAGAAATAGCGTTTATTATTATAAATTATTCGATCTGCAATTCATGGTTATCCCCTAGGCACGCACACACACGCACCGTAACAAAACACAAACATAAAAATGAAATAAGAAGAATTTCCAATAAATACAATCGTAAATCATACACGCATACCAGCCCGAGGGGTATTACTGTGGGAATACCTAAAGTGATGTGACCAAAAATTTGGTAGACTGATGGTGGCATCAACATCTACAATATTAATGACAGCAAGAATTTGTCGAATAATTTTTGCGACAAAAATAATAATAGCAGCTGAGATTGCCAAAATCATATTCACAAAGGATGCCTTTGATGGGCATGATTTTTTGGGCCATGTCATCCCATTGCTCAAAGATCTTTCATTTCGATATGTTCATCATCATCTTATTCTTCTAGATTTTTTTTCTTCTCTTTTCGATTTTTTGCAATAAAACAAGTGCGAACGAGAAAATTTTGAGTCGAAAAATGGGTGTATAAAAACGTTGTTTTCTTGGCTCGTGTGATCATCATTCCAATGAGAAACGTCATAGGTGCTTAGGATTGCTGAGCAAAGACAAAATGATATACATTATTCATTTTTTTTATTGTCGTGTGTACTCAAGTGTTTTTTTTTTTGTTCTCTGTCTCTCTCTATTTTTCACGCCTCTTATACAAACGAATTCCAAAAATACGCGTTGCGATCGAAAGCAAGGCCACTGTTCACAGCTGTACTTACGCATTAAATTCGGTCGTATTTTTTTTGTCGTCGATTTGTTTGTTTGTGCTTACACATTTTACTCATGCATGTTTCGTATCTCTGGAATCGATGTGAGCATCATTTCCATTTACAGTTTGCATTGTAATTGACACGCACTGCACAATACCATTACATATTGATTTGGCATTTTTATTGTGAAATCTAGTCGTGCGTACATTCCGTTAAAGCAGTCGAAAACAGACGGGCCAAAAGAAGTAACTGTGCGTGTGTAAAATAAAAGTGTGTGAAACGAAGTTGTTATTAATCAAAATGGTGTGAATTTCATATTTGTTATATCCTGTACGCACAAAATATAATGCCATTCGAATATTAAGAGGAACAAGAACGAAAAAAATTCGGCAACATTAGCAGAGTAAAAGCAAATGCCATTTCCGGAGACATGAAAATCGTTATATGCTTATTTGGCAATGTTAGCCCATTTAAGAATGACGTGGGCCGTATGTGCTCTGCTGATTTGATTGTAATTCGACAGTCCATTTGCCATACAGTCTCCATGTCGCTTCTATGTCTTCATGGTGGCAGTGGAGCGTTTTGTTTTTATCGGCCGTACGAATATTTGTACGTTTTTTTCAAGTATCCACTTTTCGATGTGGAATCCTTTCTTGGACACTGATGCAGGCACGCATTCGTTCCCCTTTTTTATGTTTGAATTACATTAGCAACGTATGCAAACTCATGTGCTACAGAAATGTTCATTGGGTACGTTTTTTCCTTTGCCGAAATCAAACAAGAAGAAATTGATGGAAAGGAATTCAAATGGACCATTTTTTTTGTTTGTTTATTTATTTTTGAGCACAATCTGAGCTTGGAAAAAATTAAAAGAAGGAAGAGGTAAAATTTGACGATTGTTTTTGAGCATTTAGTTATTTGATTTGGAATACGTTCAATGGAGGTTATTATTATTATTATTTTTGAATCTTTGCCAAGTGGTGACGTATTTATAAAGATTTTTTGGAGCAAACCGAAAATTTATTGATATAATTTCAAAATGTTTACGCATATTTGAACAAAAATCGATCAAACAGCTCTCAGCATCCTACTCAGAAATGAAGCGCACAAAAATCACAATAAGTTGTGCCATGAGAAAGAACTTTGTACACACGATAATCAAAATGGCATTTATTTATCTCTGGATATAGTTTTATACAGACGTTATTATAAGCTGGCTATTACATATAGGAAATAAGATGCTGAAAATATGCAGAAACATGTTGAGGAGAAGAATTGTTGTTGTCATAAAATTCAAATGTACCAAATAGCTGGCTACGTACTATAATTCGTCTCATTTCGAAATGAATAGTCAGCTCAATATAACGCCTTATTTTATATTCATTGTGGTCTGGATATAATTTACTATAGTTCGTCGGAAATGCGTGTGGTAATCCCAATCCAGAATAAATTTTACCACTATGCGGGCTTATGTCATTTTTCTTCATTCATTTTTTCACCGAAAGATATCTCAAAGCGTTTAGCAGTAAGACTAAGACATTTTTCCCCGTATAAATTACAAAAGTTCGTTGTTTTGCTCATCTCTCATCCGCACACACACACACACACACACACGCATACACTTATTTACCGAGAAAAACAAATCGTTTTTCTTCCTTACGGCTCGCATTATTACGATTAGTTATGTATAGTGTTGAACTTGTCCCCTGCATATATGCAAACACATTTACAAAATACAACAAACATTTATTATATGTGCTGGGATACCAGGCAAATTGCATACAAATTGTCCTTCATTTTTGTCATTGATATCAATGGCCTATCTTTCGTTGGGCGGTTTCACCTACACTGTTTACATTTTTCTTTCATTTCTCTTTTTTTTTGTCATCGTTAGACTTTGGTGTTATTTGGAAAAACACAATGTTTATGTGTATTTTTCACTTTGAAAATAGTCACCCTCCGATTTTATCGATTGAAATAACATTTTGCGTAGGTATGTTGATTTTGTGCCCATAGTTGTGCGTCAAATTGAATGTCAGAAAAATAATATTCCATGTCCGTGTCATAAACATTTATTTTTTCCAATAAACGTAAATGTAGAAAAACGGAAATATTTAAATTCTTTCAATAAATTACTTGCCCAATATCAGGACAAACAGCTGCCGAATCAACGTCAAAACGTTAGTATGATGTGCGTGTGCTGTGTGTTTATATGTTCAAGATTGTCGAAAATGCCGTTTTTAAAAATCAAATCGACAAAAATATCTCGCACTAGCGACATACACAAAAAAATGTAATTGTATCGTTTTTACGGCAGTATTTTCATTAATGGAAAGTAAATTCGAACTTCAAATTTGGTAAACTTGAACATCTGACAGTTTCACCTGGTAATGGAAATGAAACAGAACGATTTGCAGACTCGTCATTGCAATCTATACGATGTGCTCGCTTTTTCTTATTTCGCTCCCCCACAAAAATGCTCAGGTAGCGATTTATCATTTTTTAAATTGCGTCAAAAAATCGATCCAATTATAAAAATTTATTTATTCTTCACCAAAGCAGATCGGTGTGAATTGTTCATTTAATCTAAAAAAAATGCGTTCAAAAATATCCCCACACAAGCCCTATGAAGTTATTGTTTTTTTCATGATTTTATTATCCAATTGTGTACAATATTATTGTGTGCATTCAATGATATTTGCTTCAATTGCTGCAACTTATTTGAAAAAATTCGTCATTTTATTTCCATCAAAGAAAAATATTTGCTCTTTCCGTACAAATCTGTTTGAATTTCTATGGTCCATTTGTTATTCAAGAGGATAATATCAAGAGGGAGTAAATTAAAAGATATATTTTGAAAAACAAGTATATTTCTTAATATCATATATATATCTTTCAATAAATCTTTTTCTTGGCTATTTTCTCGTTCTCTCTATTTTCAAGTATTCTCATAAAAATGAAAGAATGAGCATTCTTCAAACATTACAACAATTCCACTAAAATTGAAATCAATTACAAGGACTGTTAAGTTCAGATGTACGTATTGAGTGTAAAAAGGGCAACAGCAAAAGTACACTAAAGCTTAATATCGATGTTACTAAAGTAATTTTATATTGAGACGGTGTCGAGTACCATGACCCGATCAAACATACTAAAACAAACGAAAAGTGAGAAAAAAAGTGTAGGAGTGAGAGAACAGTTGAAACAATTATATGTGTAATGACTTAGGCATCAACAGAAAACAAAAATACAAATCAAGATGCAATTCACTTTGGCTTCTCTGGCTTTGCGTCTGAACCAGTCTGAACGAACAAAAATTCCGTCGTTGTGAGGCCTTTTCGTTGATCGTGCGTGCAAAAAAAGTAATAGTCCGCTATTTTATGACGTACATTTTAATTAATCGAATTACTTCTATTTATTCACCCATTATTTGTTGCTCGTAAATCATACTCGATACAAAGAAAATTAAAAACAAACCGTACATCTACATACACATACACGCAAAGCGTTTTACTTCGGATCACTGTAGCTTGATGTGTCATCAAGCTTTAAAATCGTTTTTGGTGTGGCTGTACCCAAGCATGGTGCAAATAACGCCGAAAAAAACAATAAAACTACTGTAAATATTTATCATCAAGCGTTATTGTCACGAAAGATGTGTTTTTTTATTTGTTTCTTTGATAAACGCCGAATAATTAGCCAACAGCAGATTCATCTATTGTTTGTATTTTGTAGTTGTTGTTTTTTTTGTTCATCTGAGGTTCGTGGGTACTTTTGCGTTGAAAATGATGTGAATCCATTTCGGTGGAAATCATTTAATTAACTAGATATATGATTACATCTGGATAAGATGATTTTAATGAAATTTTGCGCTGTTATTTTAGTAATTCAAATTTGTTCTGCTATCTTTTTTTGGCTTCTCTTCTATTTGCATGTAATAAGTAATCGCTTTACTCAAGCAATACTCATGCTGAATGACATGAAAATGTGACATTATGAAATTCGTTTTGATGGTAAAATACATAAATAGCATACTATATTTTCGTATCTTCATTCAGACGCACACATGCGCACGGTTTTTTGATCAGGGGGGTCAAATTGACTTTGGTCTCAAGAGAGGGAGGGGGTATTTATATGAAAAAACTAAAATAACAATTTTGCATGAAAGAAACATGTAAAAATGCGTGTTGGTGAGCGAAGCGGGCCGAAATTTTGCAAGTTTTACTTCAAAATCAGTCAATTTTTGCTATTGATTATACATTTATATTGAAAATCTGAGAAAAAAATTTGCCTCAGGTGGGGGTCAAACCGGAAAACCCCCCAGCGCGCATGTGTGTTCAGACGATGTACACAATTGGATTAACGCTTCACCGTAGTAATGTCAATTATTCAATTTGTTTTGCAGTTTATGAATTTAATTAGTAGCAATATTAATAATTCACTTATCTCACCGAAAACCAAGATTTCATTTACCACAATACACACAATTTACAAATGGATTCACTCATAAAATTAAAACATTTCATAATCATGAAGTGTTTAACCATTTTACTAAGATGAATATTTTCTGCAAAACAGTGCATACATTTATTTTGTCGCGACATTTTACAAATATTATCGTAATTTGTTAATGATTATCATTTGATTTTATCAGGGACTGTTTCTCAGAGCAATGTATGTGAGGAGGGGTGCTGAGGAGCAAAATATTAAAAGTTGAAAAAATGTCAAAAATCATAGAATATTTTCAATTTGAACAATTTTTTTAAGCTTTTTCTCAGTTGCTGCTCCTCTTAGCCACAATGCAAACAAAAATAGTTGAATACTCTGTAAAATTGGCTCAACCGAACTGACAAACAAACTATATCAAAGGTTATTGGTATCGCGTGTCATTTAACTATGCTATTGTTATTACTTATTCTCTATATGTCAAAACAAAATTTTATCCATCGAATAAGCATGAACCAGCGTTTTGGTGGAGCCAATTCTTGGAGTGAATTTATTTTTACAAATATGAATAAAACGTGGAAAATAATAGCATGACCATGGTCATAAAATCATGAGCACATAAAACGGACACAATATGTATCGTATGCCGTAATGTGAACATTGAGCTTGAAATCCATGTTCAATTGTGTGTGTGTGTTTGTTTGGTTGTATTAATGTAAATCAAGGGCAAAATGAACTTGTTTTATTTTTCACTTGTCTTTTTTTGCATTTGTGGTTATATGATACAATATTTACATAATCACTTCGTATGTATTTATTTGTCTATTGCTTATGGTGCATGGTTTTTCCTTTGTGTTGATATGGCCATGTGCGTGATGTTTCATTTTTATACAGCATCTTCAAAGACACTCACAGAGAAGATTTTGATTTTTTTATGAGCAAAATGATCCAAAGAATTGCTTATATTGATATGGTTTACGGGTCGATTATTACAGCATGTAGGCTATAACGTTTTCCACTCCCACTCAATGCTTAAGGTAGATTTTTCAAAACGATGCAATCCATTATGTGGCCGATATACACGAGAAGCTTTTCATGGATTCAGATTTTAGATTGAAATTTGTACCTTCGACTCACTCAAATGTAAGTTACACGTTATTCACAACAACAATACAGATGACATATAATTCAAAAATCATGTAAGACTTCAAAGCACAGAGCAGCAAAAATCATCCCTTGACAGTTTATGACATTCAATGCATTTAAAATGTAAACCGAACGAACTGTCATTCAGAGGATAATGTTCGATCTGTACGGTGACGTTTTTTTTAGATTTGGCGCAAAATAATGAACGCACGGTGATTTAAACTTTCCTTTTTTACTTTGTAAAACACACAAAAGATTGATTAAAATCAAATTTCATTACTTTCACTTTATACGACAAATATTGTTTGGCCAAGACAGAAAAAAAAGAACAAAATGGTTTTACCCTGAGGCTTTGGTATGACACCTCTGTCAATTGCAGTAATGCACATAACATTTTTTTTTTTCAAAAACGACAAGAGATGTGGGTGGAACATTAAAATCGAAATTGAGACTGAATTCAATAAACAAAAATGAGCAAATGTTCTTTGAACTTTGTTGGTCTAACAAAAAGTGAATGTCATTTTTATCACCAACCATATTTGTATGTGAAGAAAAAGCGATTGAGCAAACAAAATCGGCAACTACGTAATATGATGAAAATGCAAGTGGCAGGCGCATTTGCAGTTCAACTAACAATAAATCAAACGACGGACATTTCAGACGGTTTTATCACATCAATCGAGACATCGGGCGTAAAGTTTTACAACAAAGAAAAAAAACTTACATATTATTAATCAATTTGAATGCAAAAGGCATATTGTATTTGTGTGAGTGTGTGAGTGTGTGTAGAATTTTTTGTGTGTTTGCATCAGCATCTCCCCCATCTCGTAATTGCTGTTTCACTGAAAGGACATGACGTCATTTTTTTCATACAAATCATTACATTTGTCGTATGCTAACAAATGTTCGATACTTTTTCAGATTTATTACAAAAAATTCGATTCACATTTCGAATAATTTTATATTGAACGGGACAACATCTGCGAAAGGCAAAATTTACGGCGAATGTTCAACAGTTTTTTACTGCCACATCAATGGAAATCGGCGTATATTTCATATGCAAATATTTTGATTGATTTTCTTCGTTTTCAATTTACCGATCATTTCGTCCATTCATATTTATAATTGATTGCAAATAAAAATCACTGTTCTTTTTTTGGCTATTTCTCGTTTGTTGACATTCGTACTCTCTCACACACACACATTGTTCCCACCTTTTGAACTTTCGACAAACAATATTTGAAAAAGTTAACAAAGAAGTTAAATTAAGTATTTCAACTAGTGAGAAAGCGGAAAAAAATAAAATAAATTATTGTTCAAATACAGACGAGCGCAAGGTTATTTTTCCAATTTCAAAGAAATTTCCAATTTTGAACAAAAAAAACGGATAATTATGCAATGAAATCAGAGACGGAAACAAGAAAACGATAAAACAGCGACTGTAGACGTTCGTGAAACTTTCTACGTCTTTCGTTTTATGTTTGCGCCAGTTTTAAAGTTAGTGCAAAAAAACTGTGTATCTGTTGAAAAGAGCGATAAATCAATAGGAGTGTTTAGGTAAATTTTTTCTTGTTTTTTTTCTTCTCTCCTTTCTCATCTTTTCCGCTCTCGTTCTGTTTGGCTTTGGTTTGATGTATTCAGTCAAAATTAAATTTTTCATACAAAGTTAATATGTTCAGTTTGTAAAAGAATGTATCGATATAAATATTTATAAATATAAAATATACAGAAATGTTGGTGTTGTTGGCAAATGCCAGTCTAACGATTTTCTAACAAATTAGCTTCCAAAAAAAAGAGTCTTCAACTGAAATAAAGTCATTATATGCACACCGAGGTTTTGATATGCGAGCGAAATATTCGCTGCCTAGGCTCAAACAATTTCAGTTGGCGTTGTTTTTTCTTCGGTTCTTATTATTGTTTCTGATGGTTCGAAGCTGAATATAATCTTTGCTGCTTTGAATAAATTCAGGACCGCCTAAGCGACAGAGAACAGAGAGTGAAGTAAAAAAAAGTATAAACACGATGAGAAAGCTGTACAAAAGTTTATGTGCACAAAACATGAAGCGAAAATAAATAAAACAAATTAATATAAACATAAAATTACACATCAATTTGATGTCGTGGAGAGTGAATGAGAAGTTTTTGCCTTAAATAAACATGTTTTTATTCACTTAATTTTTCTGAAAAGTGAACGAAAAATCAGCGTATGCTTTTAAAATTGTGCACAAACATTCTAGCCGTAATGCTAATAAAATTAAGTACATGATGTGCGTGGTAAACCGTAGTGTGTTTGAATATGTCCGTGTATATGTGTGGTTTCGTCGATATACATATATGTATTTTTCATAAGATTTAACATAATAAGCAATGAGTTAATCGCTTACAAAGAAACATAAGTCTTTTGTACACTTCTTCTCTCTCTTATCGCTTTCTCTCTCACTCTCTCTATCGCATACCAAGTTTCGTTTTAATAGGCAATTTTCAACAGCTACTATGTATTTTCATTCGCCTTAAAAGTTTCTTGCATCCCTTTAACCTTTATTTTGATGCAATTCATTAGCATTTGGTGCCTACTATTCATTAAATCCTGTCACAATTAGTGATGAAGTGTTTTGAAGACGCTTTTCTTGACTGTACAGTAAAAAACACTTTGCTTCAACACACACAGACACAAAAACTCATAATCATCATTGACTTGGTCAGTAAAAATGAGTTAGACAACAATAATAAATTGCCTGATCTCGTGTCAGCCAAACAGACGCACGAACTTTACTTCAGCTAAAAGAATTTGATCGCTTATCTGAGCATACCGTATTAATTTTAAGTTCATATTCCAGCATCAACGCAACTTGCCACAAAGAAAAAAGAAATGGGAAAAAGAGGACGGAGTGAAGGGGATTGCATCTGTTCTGCATCCAAATCAAGCTCTTCTTGAGAAGAGTAAACGCCAAGAAAAAAAAATTCACATAAACTAAAATCGTTTGTGCAAAAGTGTAAGTGTAATGGTATAAAACCGTAAGGCATTTTCAGTTGCATATATGGAGGTATTTGAGTGAAGTCCTGTGTTATTAATGTGAAAATAAATTAGTTTCCTTTCACTTTTGTTGGATGGACGAATTAAATTGGTGGTATGGCTTAAAGGGCCAGACCAAGATTAATTAGTTTTGAAATCTCTTGTGCACATTGTATTATTGAAAATGAATCATTTATATTTCATTACCCGCCGGCATTCATTTCGTAGATGTAACACACGCAGTCAGAACCACACACACAAAATAGATTATTGATATTTAGTTTTCGTTGAAAATGGCCATTCATTAATTCTCATCAAGTTTGATGATAGGGTTTTTAGATAAAAAAAAAAATATTTATCCAAATCTCCGTTTTGTGTGCACAAACATCGCGATGGTAAACATTTAGTGCATTTGTAGTTTTAAAATAATAATTGGCATAACCTTTGAAGACGTCCATTGCACGGGCGTCCATTGTATGCGGTCGAAATCGTTCGGATGAATTAGATCAAGGAAACTTTCGGTCTTTTTATTGTTGATTCTGTGCTCATCAGTAAAAGATGATTTAACCAACTACCAAATGTCATGAGACTAACTTGAACTTTTTCCCTACTCAAATAAAATCAAGCGAAATACTAAAAACGATTGATGAAGATCGATGCAACTTTTCGTGATTTACAACTTCATCAAACTTTGAATGCAAGCACACTCTTTTTTTCAATGAATTTTTATTTTTGCGTACACCACCAACTACTGTAAATTTTTGTCAAAAGTTATGCGCTTAAAGATGTTTTTCTTGTAAAATATGTTTTTCTTTATAAAAGACATTTTATGTCAATATGAAAAGTCCCTGATAAATGAGAGATAGAGTAAAAAAAGCGTGAAATAAGCGCACATTGAATTTTTCTCCATTTTGTTGTTGAAATGACGGTTGGTGGAAAAGAGAAAAGCGTTTTGTTTGTGTGTGTGTGTTTTTGTTTTAAATTTATGTTACTCTGGAGGAAACCAAGAAAGATTCGAACGGGTTTCTATCCCAAATAAAAGAATACTCATTCTATGCAAAGTTTTTTCTTTTACTTAAAATTTGAGTAAACAAGAAAAAAAATAAGAAGAAAAAAAATGGTTCCTGTTTTACTTTTGCCCCTATAATTTATAACTGTGTCGTTTTACTTGCAGGTTATCGTGGAGATGACGCTAAACGGGAGATAAGACCCAGATACTAAAACGAAAGCAAATTGTCGTCATTGCGTTGAATATTCAAAAAGTTTGAGCTAAACATTTTTCGTCACATTTCCGGGATTCATCCAGAATACCAAAACAATTGGCCACCGGGACACATTTGTACTTCGCACTCCTTCGCACAAAAAAAAAGAAACCATTACAACGATAAAGAGTGAGAGTGTGGCAACCATAAAAAAAAGATCCAAGTAACAAGAGTGCTGATAATATTTTTATTTTTGTTACGTTTCCATTCACGCCACCGGGGAGAAGAAATAAAACGAGTGAAAAATTGTGTCACACAAGACACCAAAGACAAATGGATATGAATAACGAATTTCTTAATGGGAAAATGGCGAAATTATTCACCAACGACAGTTTTGTTGACGCAAAATCTGATGATTATCGACTACCGCAAACAACATTTGACAATAATGTCGACAATTTAACGCTTATTTATGGCCCTCGACGTGATTCAATGGCGGTTGTCATACCGATTACAGCAATATACATCTTAATTTTTGTGACCGGAATCATTGGAAATATCAGTACATGCATTGTAATCGCAAAAAATCGCTCAATGCATACCGCCACCAATTATTATTTATTCAGTTTGGCCATATCCGATTTTTGCCTATTACTATCGGGCGTACCGCAAGAGGTTTATTCAATTTGGTATAAATATCCGTATGTATTTGGTGATGTATTTTGTGTGGCACGCGGTTTGATTGCAGAAACATCGGCAAATGCAACAGTTTTAACGATAACATCGTTCACGGTTGAACGTTATTTGGCAATATGCCACCCATTTTTACAACACACAATGTCAAAACTTAGCCGTGCAATTCGTTTAATTCTAATCGTTTGGGTGGTTTCAATTTGTTTGGCCATACCGCAAGCATTACAATTTGGCGTTGTTAGCGATCCATTTCACATGATACACATATGCACACTGAAGCGTGTCATTATTGAACGGTCATTTGAATTGTCAACGGTTTTATTTTTCTTAACGCCAATGACATTGATCACCATTTTATACATTTTAATCGGATTAAAATTAAAAACATCCGGAATAATCAAGCATGAAAATGGCGGAACATCGTTGCATCAGCGTGTACATGTCAATTCAACATGTCGACAACAAGCAAGCGTTAGCACAAGACGTGTGTTGAAAATGCTCGGTGAGTAAATAACTTTTCAATTGAATACGGAACGGTATAGTAGATGGTCGGAAAACAAAATCTGATTATGACATCTGCTATTTTGACACTTTTAAACTTCTCTTTTTTGTGTTCCCATACTCTTGAACAAATGGAGCACAGATTTAGATTTGAATTGATACGTTTAAATTTTTTCCCTCTTTTTTCTCCTTTTTTCCCGGGATATGGAGCTGTGTTTTTTTTTTTATGGTGTAGTTTCTCGACAAGAATATTTTAACAAATTTTCAAGCAGATAAAATTTTAAAAATTCACTTGAACCACTTAGTTTAAGAAGAGTACCAAAAAAATGCATACAATAGTTTGACAGAATAAAAGTGCTATAAAACGTACACAATTTCAGTAACCATGGTAAATGCACCGACAACATAATGCCGAGGTACAAATATGAAATGGGTAAAGTTTGTTGGTTTGCGAAGTTACTAACGTTGTCATTTCGTCAATAATTTTCTTTAAAGAACTGTACAAACATGTTTTGCAACAAATTCACCTCAATCAATGATATAATTTTAACACTTTTCCTTAATCACAATCTTATTGTCCATTTAAGTATTGAATTTCAGCGATTCGATTAATGAAACTTCGGTTGAAATTGTATTTGGCTCGAATGCTTCGAAGTTTCATAAGTTAATGACTCTTTCTAAGTTGAGTTAAAATTTCTTTTTAATTGGTTTGATTGATGGGTAACGGTTTTTATTATTCAGTTAAACTTTCTGGTTACTGAGTGTGTAGGAGGAGATAGATTCATTTAAATAAACTGCCACATTGGTTTTATTCACAAAAACGAACGATGAAAACTTTTCAAACCCAGCAACCCAAAAACTTAATCAACGTTGCCACTAAATTATTGACTGCAAGTGCAAATGAGCACACGTACACATCATCGAAATTGACTTGTTAACACAAAATACTTTGGAATAGTTTGCAGCTTCACAGTCTGTAATCACAATGATTCAACATACTTTGATTTACATAAAAAATTGATATCGAATGGATGGAGACGTTCACGTTCTCCATTATTTATACGTGCGTTTCTTTTTTGCTTTCATTCAACTGTTGTTTTTCTCTGATTTTTCAGTTGCCGTTGTGCTAGCATTTTTCATCTGTTGGGCACCATTCCATGCACAACGTTTGGTTGCATTCTATTATCGAGATCACCCTTTTATTTATGCTGTAATGACGTACATATCCGGAGTATTGTATTACTTATCAACGTGCATAAATCCATTGCTGTATAATATCATGAGCAATAAATTTCGTGAAGCTTTTAAGGTATGTAAATTTGATGAGTTTGTGTCTTGAATAAACCGAATGTTTCGGCCACATATTCAAAGTCAGTCGCATGCAGATTTCATTTGGAATATTATTTGACATTGAATGGCCGGTCGACAGAGTCGATTTTCTCAAAAGAGTCGAATTTCATATTCAACCGATAGTAAATTATTAATAATCGGACACATTTACAAAGGAAACAAAATTCTTCAAAAGCATTCACAAGACAATTCGTGTAATTTTATCATTTTGTGTGAATGTGCACATAAATAGCAACATGTAAAGATTTTTTTTTCGTCTGAAGTCTAGACACTGAACAAGAGGCCATTTCAATTAGCCAAAAATTTTATGTTGCATTGTTTTTATATCTCTTTTGTTGCGATCAATCAATAAATGCAAAAGTTCCAAAAATTTTATTTCGCTAAAGCCGCGGGCACTCGTTCGGCGCACATTAACAAGCAAAAGTGAAAATTATCAGTTAAAGTGGAAACCAATAAATAATGTATCCGATTGAGATGGAAACGAGACAAAGAGTTCGTTTTTCGATGTGGTTTTTTTTCTTCGTTTTTGTTATTGTTGTCGTTAACACTTTGTTTTGTAGTGTGTGTGTGTTTTTTTTTTCTTTATTTAACTTTTTTAACTTTCCCTGTTACTTTTATTGAACTTAATTCAATTTCAGTCTGTTTTATTTAGGAAACGTTGGCGAAATGCTTTAAATTACAAAAGAGAGAATACGATTCGTACAGCACCTACCGAATGCTTTCACGACGCCAGCGAAGATGGAACTGTTATCAAGAGTCAGGAGACTATTCTGGTGAGTTCAATTGAAAGTTTTTTTCTTGCTTCGTTGTTGTTTCAAAATTAATTACATTTTTCTTTTCAAGTAAAATATGTTTGCATTTACCTTATTTCTTGTCGTTGCCATTTTGTTTTAAATCGAAATTGGATTAATTTTCAATGTGTTTTTCCCTCTCTTTTGTTTCGACATGTTTTGTAGGTAGTTCAATCCGAGATGACTACCTATACTCAACCTCTACTCAGAAGCAGTCCTTCGATTCGATGACCGTATCACAATGTCAATCGACTAAAATGTCAATTGATTACGATTTGAACAATCAATGTGCTGGTGATTTTAATAAAACCATCATATTATCGAAGCATCAGCCACGTAGTAACAGCAATTTGGGTGCAAATGGCGTTGGAAGCAGAAGTAGTGGTGGCGGAGGCGGCGGCAATAACGTGTGCCGAATGATTGACTCAACATACAATGACAATGAAATGAATGTAAAGCATGATAAATCACATGAAATCCGGATCTCAATCAATTGTGTAAATAGGATAAAGCCAAAAAGTGAATCAAAGCTAATTCGATTTTTTCATAATATTTCACGTTGGCGATTGCATTCTCGTCACATCGGCTATTACAGTCCACGCACGAATCATTCAATCGATATGATAAATGTACGCCAAAATCCAGTTGTTGTTACAAATAATGATGCTTATCAAATTTCTGAACGGAATTTGGTACGTTTTAACAATGCAAACAATAACATGAAGAAAACTCAACACAACGACAATGACAACGATTCAATAAGTAACAGTAGCTTAAGAGATGACAACGAATTGGCAATAAAAGACGAACTGTCCGCATATATGGAAGAACTACGTTTACGTGAAATAAGATGACACATGAGAAATGCTCCGTGAGATGAACATTTTGACGCAAACATTCAAACAAATGCGTATACGTCTCTATGTAGAACGGACAGTAAAGAAAAATAGTACCATTTCATTTCAGACTGCGTTTGCATTTATATAAAACAAACAAATCAATTTACCAAACACACACGAAACCCACACAATCTCAATTTGAGTTTTTTTTTATTTAAAGAAAAAGAATAAAACATACTATACATATATAAATAAAATTACATAAATGTGATAATAATCTTAATGTGATACATAAACACGCTTTTAAGGAGGATGGTGAAATAGTGACGAAACACACACACACACATGATAAAAATTCAGTTGAAGTGTATCCAAAATTTGGATTCCAAACGAGAATGTAGCTATTACACCAATTATTATTGCTATTATTATTCACAACCGTTTGTACTATCCATTCAGTTTTCTCTTCAATTAACTATTACTATTGTACATAAAATCTATCTAAAGTTTTAACATTGTAATTAGAACACAAAATTGACCAATTAAACCAAAACAAGACAAGACATGTTTTTGTATGAAAATACATGTCGTATCTATACCAAAATCATAAACTGTATGTATTCTGTTCTCTCATTAGTTTGTAACACATAATAATTAGATTTAAAACATTTATAAAATATAAAGAAGTTTTCGAATAGTTTATGCATTAAATTTGGTAGCATTCTGTTTATTTTCATTTATGTTTGAGATTTTAACTTGATTTCTTTACAATTTGCGCATCATTTTCATCGTCATTATTTGTGCGGGTAATGTATTTTTATGATGTCTTTCTTTCTCTTGCTCTTCGCCTTTCTACATTCAATGTGAATAATTGTGTCCTTCGGTCGTTTACTATTTGCACCACAAAAAAAAAAACAACAACAACGAAGGAACACCACCAAATGGCACATTTTACGATGAAATATTATCGCCTAGATTTCGCGATTCGTAAATTGTGTTCATTTTGGTGAGCATAATTTTGTGTGAATTGTGTGATATTTTTCATGCTTGTTCAAAGTAACAAAATCTTTGTCACATCATCTTAATGGTCATAACAGGCAAAATATTCTACAATAACGGGAACAACACCGGTATTGTTGGTGCGTAAATATACACAAAAAATCGATTCACTTGTATGTGTGTGTATGTATTTGCGCACCAACAATAAAATCAAATGGAATCTTTGTCGACTTTTATAGATGTCCATAAAATTTAGTGCATCACTTAACATTTTATATGATCTCTTTTTAACGTCACTTTTATTATAATTCTTTATACACTCAGGACCATTGAACATCAGCCGTCGTCCTGGTTTTTATCTATGCCATTGATTTCTTTTTAGCTGTCTATTTTATTCGAGACTCAATCGCGACAATTGTTCATTTGCTTGAAGGTGAATTGCGTCTCTTTGATTTTTGATGTTGTTGACCCACTTCGTTTATAATCTATACAGATGTCGAGATTATTTAAACGACATTTTTTTACGAATTGATGCGTTAACTGTCCTGTCAAAAAAACACTTTTACAATACTCGAACACATCGAACAATGTGTCTGTGGCCATGGTTCATAAATCATTCTAGACACGATTGCACCAATATACCATTTTTTTCATCGTCCGTCAAATATGTCAAATTCAAAAAATCAACAATAAAAAAAAAAAATACTTTTGAATCCAATATTTCGTGTTAGCCTATATGAAATCATTGAAACAACTTAATTTATTTCGACAGATTTACTTTATACTCTCATTAAACTTTCTTGTTGGACACTTTTTCCATCGTTTTTTCTTCTTCTTCTTCTTCTTCTTCTTCGCGTTGGAAAACAAGAAAAGTTCGTTCTGGAAAAAAAGAAGAAAAAAAACGTGGCGATAAAACGTAAAATCAGAGTAAGGGAAAATCAATTGATTTTGGACAATGCGCTCCAAATTTGTGCGACGCGGTCTCATCGTACATTCGAAGTTATTCGATAACGCAAATCTTCACTTAATAAAAACAGCATTTATGTTAGAGCAAGTTTCTGGGATGAATATGATTCAATAATCTGCTGTCGACAAAGAATAGACGCGCAAAATCGAGCGATTGAGATAGAGAAGTAAATGCATTAAAACGATAATCGAATGAGCTTAAACACCTAAAACAAGTCGATTTCAGTTCAGTAAATAAATAACGTGATGTAAGATTTATCTTTTGTTTGCTTCGCCGAAATAAATCGAAAGAAAATCTTTTAAAAACAAAACGGCAATTATTGTGTGATCGACTTTTTCAACACATAAATATTTTTTTTTTTTCTCTGTTCATCGTTAAACCCGGTATTACATTTTGTAGGCTTTCAGAAATACGATAATTTATCAGTAGACAAAGGGAATAGCTCTTCCGCGAGAATTTATATTACTTCTCGTGCTTTTTTTTGGCGAGAAACTTTCTCCCAAATTAATTTCTTTGTAGTGCTTTTGCGTCCAATGCTTGTCT
>NW_022199032.1:3351113-3380818 GCF_009176525.2 Contarinia nasturtii
TTTTTTTTTTTTTTTTTTTTTTTTTTGAAAGTAAAATGAGACGCCTTTGAAAAATTCTTGACCGTTAAAAATAAACAAATTAAATTCGGCAATACCTACCAAATTTGCATCCCCGTAAGACATTTTGCATTGGAATGTTTGCGTAAATGCACAAATATTCTTCTGACTTTTTTTAGAATTTTTCAGAATTAATACTTGAAATTAAGGTTGAGGTCATGCAACGCACACTCTGCATACATCGCTTGAAAATATTTCCATTCGTATGGATAAAGCATCCCTAATTCTAAAAAGCTACGCAAATAGCGAAATTCCGAAAATAAACGAAAAATTATTTCCAAATCATCGAACTTTTTGCTTTTTCCCCATTTTACCGTATGTTAATAATGAAGACCACCAAAGAGGATGTCAAATACTGTATTTGAATCACACCAAGCACCAAGTCATTCAATTGTAATAAGAACTGACAATGTCTGGCTATCATTTTAGCAATTATCTTCTATTTTTTTTCTTCTTTTTGTTAGATTGCTGCTGGTTGCACCCGGAGTGAAAAGGACAAAAGGTAACAAAAAGGCCGCTCGAAAGCTGTGAGCTCTTCATTTGGTTTAGAAGAAGCGGCGCCTCTTCTTAACATGTCACATAATTCAATGAAATCGTTTTCATTTGCAATTTATTCGCTTTATTTCTTCTTTTTCACATGAATTGTTTCCCTGAATTGAGCCCTTGTAATAGCCGCCAAAGACGAATCGAGTGCGAACCTGTAGTATCTCCGCGTCATTTGGTGTTTATGTGCTTTATCCACATATTGTAGAAACGTAGATGAAAAGTAAATCGAGCCAGCAAAGTTCATGTTGTGAATAATCACCTCGATAGAACGAATGATTTATTAGTCGAAATGGTTTTGCGTTAAATCATATCAGGCAACAAACATATTCACATATCTATGTGATATCTTCGCTATCCGAAATAGTCATCATCGGTTCAAAGTTTCATGTATGCATGTTTGTCTCGCCATTCGACGCCGTGCCGAAATAAGTCCGAAATAAATCGGCATCGCATAACACTCTTATGGTTTCAGTCTTTTAACCTAAGAACCATATTAGCCAAGTGTCAATGTGCTGCAAGGCAGAACATTTTTTGTTTGTTTGTATGCTGCACTGGCGAAACAAATAATCAAAAGCGAAAAGATAACGGTCGCAGGATTCACTCACTTGCTTGCTTAACTCAGTATTTTTTTCTGCTTCATTCCGCTCGCTTTTTCTGCAAACACATCATGTCTACAAAGCGGTACACATTTTTTTCTGATACTAACCTGCAATGCTTTGGAGATTATACATTTGAACCGCTTAGAATAAAAGTAGATAAAGGTAGAAAGTTAAAAAAAATCTCAATCATAAAGTGTTATGAAAATAATACTCAATCAAGGAAAAAAGTGAAAATAAAAGTCGATCAAGAAAAAAATTGAAAATAAAAGTCAAACACAATTTATGATCGATTTTTATTTTCACTTTTTTTCTTGATTGATTAGTGATTTTTCTAGTTGACCATTTAGTGGTGTTCGAGAATTGAGAAAAAAATGTCTTTTTTCTTTCACTTTTTGTGCTCTATACCGAGTCTCCGAGAGTTTTATATAAACCCAACTTGCAATAGCCAAATTACGCCTATTGATTCAATCACGATTGGTATTCGCTTACTATTCAATAGGCATCTCATAGCAAGTTTATATGAAACTCTTGGAGACTCGGTATAGAGCACTCAAACAGTTAAAAAAGTCCAGATCGTGATTTGGATGATAAGGAATGCGATTTTTTTCATTCTGATTTCACCAGGTGATACAGAAAATTGAGTAGTATTTGTAAATCGAAGAAAAAAATTTAATAATTTTTTTCATTTTTCGCGATTTTTTCACCATCTATATGAGAAGCTTGTATGAAAAACACGGAAGGCCGCTGAAATGGCACTGTTGTAGGTCCGTATATATTTGGCGCTTGCGGAGACTCGGTATAGAGCACAAAAAGTGAAAGAAAAAAGACATTTTTTTTTCTCAATTCTCGAACACCACTAAATGGTCAACTAGAAAAATCACTAATCAATCAAGAAAAAAAGTGAAAATAAAAATGAATCATATTTATAAATAAATTGTGTTTGACTTTTATTTTCACTTTTTTCCTTGATTGAGTATTATTTTCATAACACTTTATGATTGAGATTTTTTTTAACTTTCTACCATTATCTACTTTTATTCTAAGCGGTTCATTTAACGGCGTTTCGTAAACAATAAACAAGCGTTCTTTTCGCTACCTCTTTTTGTTCTTCGTTTAAATTATTTGATTCGACGGTATTTGTATTTGTTTAGGAAAAAAATGTGCTTAAAAATATAAAAGGGGGCGAAACAGCGAAAAAAACATGTTGTTGACTTGAACCGAAATGTCCACGAAGGTCAAAATATTTTACGAACAATTTATTCCATAATGCTAGAAAATTGTCAACCTGTAAAGTCAAAATGTTTAATGAAAATGCAAAATAAAAAAATAGAACTTGTATGATACGGAATTTTGGAATTCCATATGCACCATTTATTCAAATTGGAAACAAAACTTTGTAGACAGTCATTGTTCAAATGTTTTGCTTTTCGTATGCAATGCTTACAATTTATAATTACGTGTTGTTGAAAAGCACGCGCTTATAAATAACAAAAATAGGCAAATGTCCCGAATATAGTTGTCCTGGACAACTTGTCCAGCATAGATTTGGCAGCTTCATTCTTTAGTTGAAATTTATGAAATAAAGGAATTACTATATTGCACTGAAATTTGGCGCTCTATGTATCATCTTTTCCTTTGACGCTGATTAATCCATTAGGAAGCGTATATTTAGTTCACGTCATTTATACAGTCTCTGAATAATCATATTAGAGAAATGATCGATTCCATGCAATTACCAAATATATAATAATACTTGTGCTTTTGTACTTTGTACATTTTTAATAATGTAAACGTGGGTTGAATCAAAATTATGTATGCGGCAGAATACATTTTATGACATCATTTCAAAACAATCAACATTGATCGAGTACACACAGATATGCTATGCAATATCCATAATTATTGAAAATCAATTTTCCATGTAATTATTTTACATGTATGTGTATTATTCTCAGAATTTAGTTGAAGTTTTGATGGGAATTTAAAATGACCACCAAATAAATACTATAGCTTCAAAAAGTATTCAAATGAAATTGAATTTTCTGAACGAGTTTCGAGGAAATGTTCAAGTAATTTTAATATAACTATGTATTTCAAAACAAAAACATGCTTATGATAGCAATAACTCTGATATGAAATCAGCTAAAAATCTTATTTTGTCATACAAAATTCAAATGATATAATCTCGCTGTTGATTGATAAAATTTCTAAGAGTCAAATTTTTACAGTTTTTTTTTTAAATTCACTGTATTATTATTATCGTGTAGTTTTTCACTAACTCTGAACTGTCGAATATTTTTTGACTTTTCTATATAATAAATGAACTCAGCTATTTTTTGGATTTTGGTACATTTGGTGTGACCATTTTCAATGCATATTAATCAAAAGCTCAAAAAGCGGTAAAAAGCTTACACGGCCAAAAGGACGTAAAAGTCATTTTAAAGCACCATTGAATAACGGTAAATATTCTGATATGGCAGAGATGGCATCAATTGTTTCTGATTGAATGAAATACATTTACATGTACCATATGCACGTATGTTATGACGTATGGCACATTAAAATATTTTCATATTATTCGATTAAGTCCAACGAACTGGATAATAATATTAAAAGTAGCTTGTCTGCAAGCAAGTGATTGCCGATTGATAATGTGTATTCATTGTCCTCATATCAAAACGAAACGTCAATGTCACTTGATGTATGTTGATTTATTCACTTCTTCATTTCATAATTGCTTAACAATTATTCATTTGTTATAACTGTGAAAGTGGCATTGTGCCCATTATGTCAGATGATGTATTCTTTTGGCCTACAGATAAACTAGGGGCTTTTATCTTCAAATGTATACGATTTATACTGTAAATAGTGAACTATATTGCAAAATCATCTGTAATACGCGCAAATAAATGTGCATAGCTGCATATATTTGGTGTATATTTCGTGTATATTTTGTCTATGGCATGTTTTTTCATTCTCTTTTGTGCGGATCTTCTTCGATTCTGTGTAACTATACTGAATGTGTGTTTACACTGCAGTTTAAAATACACCTTATTCACTGGTATAGGCGAGACATTTTGATCGTATATATGATGAATAGGACGTGAATATTGTGTATAAATTTGTATGAACGAATAGATGAAAGCCCCTAGCAGATAAATGCACATAATCAGCATCGTAACGCAGACAGACAGAATGTTAATAAATTCATAATAAAAAAGGGCAAAATAAAGGGAACAATAAATACTATTATTTTGTGATTTGAAGCGTCGTGCTCGTATTTACAATAAATCGCATATATTCGCTTTTTCTTTTTGTTTGAAAGTGGTCATTATGGTTCAAACAACAACGATAATATCAAAAACCTCATGGTTTTTAAAAAAAGCACCACTCATAACGCATCATAAAATTTTTACAATGCATTGTTTTATATAGTCAAAGTGAATTTTTGGTGCCAAACGAAACGTGCTTCCATTAAAGAAAAGTTTTCGCAATTCAACAGGTGTACACATGTTTTGGACCGAGCGCACTGATTGCAAACACACCGACACATCACCAACGTGTATAACTTGTAACGGCTTTATATGATTTTGATTGTTTACTTATATATTCGTGTCATTTCAATTGTTGTTGCGTTTATACGTATATATGTGATTTTTGTGCCTTTATGCCTTTATCCACTTTGGCCGATATATGTATAAATTTGCTTTTCGCTCAATCATTCTGTCTTCGTCTTACATATTCACCGCCGACAAATGACATTCATTCACCAAATTTATAACATGTGTTATAAACATGTTTGCAACATAAATTCTACCGTTTAATTTTAAAATTGAAAATGGGTGTTGGAAAAAATATCATTTTTCGTGCACACGCTTTATTATATAGCCATGTCAATGTTCGTTCTCATGTTCGAGTCCATTTTTCTTTTGCCTCAAAACTGCCAGGCTACAACAAATATTATTGTGATTTTGAGCTCATTTAATTTTTCACTCTCGTTTGTGTTCATACAAATATATCGAGCGCGCTTGGAAAATGTTGAAAAAAACAACAACAACAACAACAACAACAACAACATCGATTTACGGTGTAATAGAGCGATCCCACTTTGCATGGAAATGAATACAATATTAGATTATTATTGCGCCGTTTAATGGACGAAATACACATGTTATTGTTATTTTTTATCCTTATTTTCCTCAGAATAAAGGCGTTTGAGGACAAAGGGTAATTTCCATTTATGCAGAAAAAAAACTCACTGACGACTGGATATTATTTTTAATAAATGGCATTCAAACACAAGTCTTACTAATGGCCAATTCGTATACGCACCCCAAACCGACCATTGTTTTTTTTCAACTTCTATTTTTCTCGCTTATTTATTCAAAGTTTTGTTGGCATTGGATAATTATAAGACAAACAAAGGGAAGAAAGAAAAGGTTATTTTACTACGCTTACATACCAATTTCGTTTCAATTCTCGACTAAAAAAACTATTTAAGAAATGTTTATTGTAGCAATGTTATATTCATTATTTATTATCTGTTTCAATGAAATGTCAATTCAATTGAAATTGAAATTGATTTATTTGCTTATCCGCTTGTGTGTTTACTTCCACATGTTTATATGATTTTTCAGGCATAATGCTGTCATTTTGCTTAATAATATATTTTGTATGGATTGCATTAAAAACCAAGCACGTACATCGATTTATATATATTCTATATTAAATGATAAGGGAATTCAAAGCCAGACTAGTAGGGTATACAAGACAACAAAGTGTTTCTTCCTGTTGGCTACAAACTGAATTTGAACGAAGAATTTTATTGTGACGCTATAGTGATTAATGTAGTTTTGACGTCTTACATTTGACATTGAACCTTTTCAAACGAAGAAGAATTCATGGAATCCACAGTGTTTTATCAGCCACGTCTCGCTTTCGCTTCTCAGACATTTTGCATTTACTTTCTCATTGGATTAACATATACTAGATGTTTAAGGTTGTTGTTTCACCTACAAAGTTCTCCATTGAAATGTTTTTTTCATTTGAATTTGAGTTGGGGGCCATTATCCAAATTCGAACCTACAATTTCGTACATTGTTTTCATTTTTATTTGTATAGTATATGGCTTATATCCTAAACCTCATCATAGCTGCTGCGATTTGAAAATCCAAGGAAAAGAGATTTTCCGAAAAAATCTTGGTAGTAATTTTATCTCAGATGAATTAAACACTCAAAAAGGTCTTTCCTCCCTATTTTTTTTCTCATTTGAATAATGGAAAATAAATCCGCTTTTTTGGAGTTCAATTTGACTCTTTCAATTACCGAAAGTCTTGTTGTTGGAGATAAGCGTCCAATTCAAATGTATATCGGGCTAAAAGAAGAAGCCGTGTAGGAAGCCCTTCAAATCAACTCATAAAGTGTCGGTAAGCTATTCAATTTTATTTTGCGATTATGTTTCTCAGGCTTCCCACTTCATACACCAACAAGAAAAACGACCGAAAAATTATCAGCTCTCTCTTGTTGTATACATTGGCTATTTTTAATTTTGATGCAATAATATCTTAATAAATAAATTCAATGAAATTTCGTTCATTTCATTTCTCCTATTGTCAACAAGAGAATCGTGATATGGTTAAAGTAAAAAATGATTACGAAGTCGATTGCAGCGAATGAAAGAATAAATTTCTGGCATTGGCAGTCACAATTTATTTGCCAGTTAAATAAATATTTAAACAGATTGATCATTGGGCAAAAACAGTAAATTTTATATCCAATCACATTTTAATCAATCACCTTTCACTTGATATTAAAAATAACTCAAACTGTTGCTGTTTTATAAAAGTATGTTTGGCTTAATTTTTTGCAATTTGTTCATGCCATTGAAAAATATACATATTAAAGTGTGTAAGATTCAAAGATATAAAAATCAAAATCATATCATTATCAAAAATGTATCATTTAGCCATGGTTGTTGTTTTGTTAGTATTTTTCTGGACGCATCCTCTCAATTTACCTAAAATTTTGAATGAATTATAAAAATATGTTTACTTAAAAACGGTTACGCAGAGTCTATAAAAATAGAACACAGAGATTTTTTTCTACCTAGAATTGTTGTTGCATTACAACAAATAAACTCAACAAATGATACTCACAATACTTTTATTGAAATACGTTTCATTCGTCTATTGCTTTCACAACAAATCCAGAACCGCGGTGGTTCATATAAACGGACGTGAGCAACATTTTCACAATAGTCACAGTAAGCAAGTATTCGATAGTAAATATCATTTTTGAGTTGTGTATGTATTTTCATCGAGAACGGCGATGTTGATATTTCGATGTTAAAAGAATGAGTGAACAAAATCAATAGCCAAAATATTGGAAAGAGATTCAATAACGAATGTTATGATATGGATCAAATTATGCTTATCTCATCAATTTCGTGATTAATTGCAGCAAAAGAAAGACAATTTTGGCGAAATAACTGCTGCACCTATCAATTGCAGTTGCTTTTAGAATTTATTTATCAAATAAAATACACATTGAAACGGGCAATGTTTGGTTTAAGAACATAAATAAAATTTGTTTTCAGATGTTTGGATAACCGAACAAAAAATGAAAAATGAACTTTGTCGCAATCTGAGTTGATTTTTTTTTTGTAAAAATACTATATGATGAATCTAATATAAGCGACTTTAACGTCTTAAAATAAATTCGACATTGTTCGTTCGCAAAGTTTTTTCTTTTATTCAATTTAAATTGAATGCTTTGGGAATTGGTTGCGAATATGAATTTGAAACGGAAGCATCTTACCCCTATGTATATTATAGTGCATTGTGCAAATATGCAGAGAATGCTTTCATTCTTCGAATCGATCGCACCAGTTCAAATGTAAGTAGCAATTTACATTAATGAAATGGATTTTCATTAATTCCTCTAATTACAATTTCCGATTTGTGTGGATGATGGAGTTTTATCGAATGAAACTAGGGACCAAACTAATCAGATACACACAGAATGTCAATTCCGCGTGTATAAAGATTTCAATTATGTGGAAAGAAAGGCAAAGGAAAACAATTTGCATAATTTTATTGGTAAATATAAAGCTACAACATTTCGAACGTGCTTCCATGCCTTATATAGTCGTGTGCACATATTTCAAGAGAGCGTTGAATGCTCATGTTCCAGCACGTCCATGTGGAATGTAAATTGTACGTTAGTGTCATATATACAGAGATAGAAAACGAAAACGAGAGCAAATAATGTTGAGTTGATGTTGTTTTCAATTATCATTTTTGCCATTCGAAGAGCAATGACGAAAAGATGAAGAGTCCGCGAGCGCTTGAATCGGTCGATTGTTTATCTGGGGAGTTTTTTTTAACTTTCGTTTCGCCTTTCACAGCGGTCATATTGTATCACAGCAGGCTGAAATGCATCAAACGAATATGAATACTATTGTTTGCTAGACAGCTGGCCGTTTAACATAATTCATTGTGCCCGAATAGTGCCCGTTGTATGGAATAAGTCGCGAAAACATTGAGTATTTGCCAGTTGATGGCACGGTAATTACACTTGCTGATTCACATGGCAACCAAAACATCATCACATTAAATTAAGCGTTGCAAACACATTGATTCAATACAAACAGATAGCAAGACAGAGATAGAGATGAAAATTATCAACGCACGACGTCGAATAAGGACGAAACACAGCGACATGATAAAGTTCGGTTACGACTTAAGTGAAAGTTATTTCTTTTATTTGCGGTCGAATTGCTCATGGCTAGTATTATCCCTTTTTTATGTTCATCTCGCCAAAACGTATAGCATACAGTTATACATACAAATTTATGCAATTCATGCCGAAGAAAAGCCAGAAATTTCACACGAAATTGACATGAATGCGTGTAGTGTTGTCTGTAGTGTACAAGCATGAAACGTGTATCGACATTCAGTTTACTGATTAAAATCCGTTTGGTTTTGCAGAATTTGGTTTTTTGTTTTTTTTTTTTGCCTTTTAAATACTATAAGGTAATACGGTGTGGCTACTTTATGCACGGCAGACTTATAAATCACTTTAACTAAATAAATGCAATGGGATTAAAAGCTTTGAGTTATTCGTTCGTTTCGTGTTTACCGAAAGCAGTAGGTGTTCGAAACTCACACCAAATAAAAATCAAAATGAAAATCAAAACAAAACCAGCTTAAACATCCATACGCATTTGCACCAAAACAAAACCATACAGCATAAATATGCGTGCAATGAAAGATAAAAGTGTGCGCCGGTCGCCTTCCCGAAGAAATCCAATCCTATCGTCAGTACAGTGGCAGTAATACGGTTCATTGTCTATGAAAAGAAAATTTATCTCCACTTTATCCATTCAACAATCATAAAATATAATTATGTTCAGTGCTGATATAATAAAACTAGAAATTCCATTCGCATTATATTCGCTTGGAAATTGTAAAAAACCAACAGACAGAATATTTTCGACGCGATGAATGTGATGACCGTGATTATAATCATTAGCAAACAATTTAACGAAAAAAAATTATGCTTTTTGTTGTTTGCTTCTTTGTATAACAAGGACACCGAAAATAGAGATAAAAATATGCTTTTGAATGTCATCTCAATGCTTGTCTAGTTTGAGAATGATAATGGTCTTGGAAATAATCATTAGTTTTGAAAATGAATACACGTTCTCCGATCCATTGCAGTGAACGTTGTAACTGATTTGCGGGAAAATTATGTCGTTTTCGACAGCTGGTGCCGATCTCAATATTTTCAATAAGAAAAAAAAAAGAAATCAGATGAACATTATCTCTATGTGAATTCATTTTTAAGCCGGATACAAATATTATAGATTTGATAATCTGTCATTGAAATGAATTTGTTTTAAATGAATGGTTTGCTTTTCAAATCTTGTTTAAATTGATTTTTTCATTATTTTTTCTTCTATGAATTTTATATACATGTAGTCAGAAATTTGCATAAATAAAAATCGGAAATAGAATAAAATGGATCAGTGAAACAGACGATAACGAATGAATGCCATTATATTCGATTTGGAATGAAAAAGACGAGGTTGAAACAAAAACATAATATTTATAAACGATGTGAGAATAGCAAACATCTTGGTTTTTGTGTACTTTTTTCATCATCATTTTCTTTGTCATCGTCGTCGTCGTCTTCATTTCTATCCATATTGAAAATCATTTATCAAATTGGTGGTCATAATCATGAGAATAATGAATGTCATTCAAGTGGAACAAACACACGCTTTGTGATCTGTGTGCACGGGGTCATCAATAAACGTATTTGTCCTTAAACTAAACAAATGCGCACACAAAAAGCATGGCACATGGTGCACCGTTAATATACTGTACTGTATTATATTGTGCGATAATACTGACATGTAGATTTTCAAATTCGAAATCAGCACTCCGATTCTTGATCAAAGATGCTGTATTATGGAAATAAAGACAAAAACACGATTAAAATGAAAAGAATATTCAAGTGTTGTTGCGTTGCAAAAACAAGCGTCAGTTCGATAAACATGACCGGACGGTCCAGAGGAAACCTTATCAGTCTAAAAATCTACACTCGTTTCTCTCTCTCTCTCTCTCTCTCTCTCTCTCTCTCTCTCTCTCTCTCTTGCCGATACTGTAGATATTTGTACGGGAATTTAATTAAACAAAATAAATCTAAAAATTCAATAGCAAAAAATAATATAAAGTAGCATATAAATCTGAGTAAGAATGTCATTTTAACTTAATAAACACCACATAGATACGTTAATAAGAACTTCTAGAATTTTCAAACGCATTTTCATCAACACAGTTTCAACTGTGGTGTAGTAAACAACGACTTTTCAAATTCTAACGATTCGAAGAAGAAAATATTGAATATGATAATGAGCATATCAAAATGATCAATCATCTAGCTTGGCATCATATTCATAGTATGTGAAAGGTTAAAAAACTCTAGAAAATCGAAAGAAGTAGAACAAAATTCACTCTTAGACTATTTGGTATTTAGAGTAGTGGCATTTAAAAATATTTGAAAGGGATGTAATTTACCAAGTTGCTAATAAATAACTAAATGTTGAAAGGTCATGAAATTTAACCCTATTGGATCAACTCTCGATTAACTCCCATTCTCCAAAAAAATTCTGCCTTTGTACCAGAGAATTTCATGGTTTAAACGAACCGCTTCAAAAAAAAACCATTCCATACAATATGATACATGTCAACATGTTGCATTGCACTTTTTTTTACAAACTAAATATTGCTTCTGTGGTGTGATTGTTAAAATGCTGACTTGATATATCATCATCATAAATATACGCATGCATATGAAATGTGGTGAATCGCAAAAATATAACGATGAGAAAATAGAGTATGGCATAAAATTTGCATGTGTTGAGATTCGATGACCGAAAATACAATAATAAACATATACATGATTGATGATAGTATGCCTTAATACAACAAAAACCCCAGATTCGCAACAAGCTAACGTAAACATAAGACCCGAATGGTGCTTATGTAAACTTAAGCACATGGAATAGATACGATATAAACACACCTTATTTTCGGTGTAAAAAAACCCAACTAGCAAAGTCAAATTGTTGATTTGAACTCAGGCAATGAATTTTGACATTAATTGGACGACACACAAACCTTCCGAACATCCTATTCAATGCACATTTGTTGTGAGTATAAGTACGATAGACGGCTCAGAATAATAAACCACAAATATAACACTATATTGTTTGCACCAAGTCAAGTGGAAGCTTTTCAGTACACATACGCTTTAACTTTATGTTTTTGACTTGGCTTAAGTTTTCTTGCAACGTCCGTATGTTACGCCTAGCAGTTTGTAGCAAAGTAAAAAAAATCAGCGTTTTGCTTGTGAAGAAATAAAAATGATCAGAATAAAATACCAAAGAATATGCAATCGAAATCGATTTTTATTCATTGTTATAACATTCTCAAAATTCGGTCCACATTCATTTTGAATGTATTTCAAATACACTGTCAACTTGTCCGTCGTTTACGCGTCGTTGTTTTTTTTTTATTTATAATAAAATGTGTGCGGAATTTTATTTTCAAAATATGAGTTGGTAACAGAAGTCAACATATGCATGTACAGGAAAATAAAAACACGTTATATGTATTTGTGAGATTCGTCCAAAATAGTCCGCCTCCCATTGAAATATAGAGAAATGTCGCATAATACGAATAACAAACATGCTCACATATGCACACCACCACAATTCTTTCAAGTGTCATGCGGCACTGTTTATACGTGTAACCATGTTCATTGTTCAAATTATACGTGCCAACATGTTCAATAAATTTAACGTTAGAAAATGTCCCGTTGTTCCTACTCAAAACGCAGATATATCCGTGATCATAGGAAAATATATATATTATTGAATATTTCAGGTGCGTGTCGTTGCCCCGCTTATTTTTTACCATGACCGACGGAAAATATATAGTTTTGCATACTTTTCGCCCATAGGATCTAGTACAAATTGCTCAAGCACGAAAAAATTGCAATTAGATTTTTTTTTTGTAAAATGCTGGCAAATATTCTTTTCAGATTAACAAATATTTTCTGCTGCCGAGCACTAATCGTGGAAATGTCGATTTCTTCGAATTTCGAGAATACAATTCTGACCATGAGTATATATTTGTGCTCAACGACCCCTACCCCAAAAATCAATGTTTTTGCGATTTTTTTCGTGTATCGTAAATTTGTACTCGCAGAATTGAGTGATACAAATTCAACGAATAGCATTGCTAACGAGGGACAACGACACGCACCTGAATATTTCTATGAAAATCTCGTCTGATTCAAATTGAATTTAATTGAAAATACCAAATAAGCGTGAGCCATCCCATTTTCATTTTCAGTCTCTTCAAATTGAAATATGTGCATCATTCAATAAATTCAAAAAATGGCCTGATAACACGTGTATCATAAGTCTTTGCACAAATTCAGACGTCCGCCATTTGTACAACAAATACACATTATTAAATTCTTTTTTATTGTTATAAACCTTTATTCATGGGCTAGCACATTTATATTATACTTAATGGACCTTTTTCTTCGATTTGTCAAAGTTTGTATCGAACCTTCAAAATCATACTCTGGACAACAGATATGTCAATTTCTTTCAACTTTCTCTGAATCCATCCAACCAATTGTTGCACTATTCAAGTATTTTGGATCTTCGCCTATCACATACATCCAAAAACAGATGAGAAATAATTAATTTGGTGTCTTTTTGTGAAGTTAAAAATATGGTCCTTTTTTATGGAAATTCTATTTTTTAAGAAGTGAGCCATTATTGTGGTTTTTTTTGCTTGCAAAGCACAATTTAGTCTTTAATCAGATAGTTCTCAACAAACTCTATCGATTTCAACAATATTTGGTTGATAATGAAGCAAGTAATGGAGATTTAACCTTACGTTCCAGCACTAAATTTTCGAATAATGGCTCAAAAACACCTTCCAAAGAAGATCCTACCATACAAACACCCCTTTATTAAAGTTCGGGTTGTCGACGTCTCTAGCCTTATATAGTAGTGCCCTAACGTTATCAATGCAAAAGAAACCACTTGCACTTGATTCATGGTTCGATATAGCGATGAATGTTTCACTATCCAAAATGATGAATTTTTCTGTGCAACATGCTATAAGGCGAAAAGGTCAGCCAATATTTGACATTCTTTGGAATTTTTTCGTAACTTATTTTGCTGATTACTAATGATCGTGTCTAAATCTATCGTTTTGGTTCAAATTTGGATATGCTGTAACCATAAGAATCACCAAAAATGAATTTTTGCTTGACCAACCCGGTTTTCGGTACTTGTTGACAATTTTGAAGGGTTTGAGCATTTAAATTAGGAATACGACCGGACTTTTGGCTTTTTCTAGAATCTTTATATTCATATTAAGTCCATGAAACACGATAGATGGTTCGAAGACAGATTGGTTCATCTTTAGACACATGCAGAATTTGTTTTGAACTTAGCTGTCCAAAAGCATTTGAGACACTTTTTCGTAAATCCAATTTGTACGTCATCAAGAATGGACATTTTTGTGCAAATTGTGTTTGATAGTAAAGTAGGAGTCACGTTAAGTCTCCTATGTGCATTGGTTGAGATTTTTGTTTTTGTTTATGTAGCGCAATAAACGCCTGTAAGTTGTGCAAAGACTTATGATACACGTGTTATTCACATCAAAGTTGTATTGAATAAATATTCGACCTTAAGATAATTGAGTTTTTTTACCATTTTCATAAAATTGAATAATATTTGAGTAGTTCTCTTTAAATCCTTTTTATACTTTAACCGAATTTGTGTCAGTGAATCAATTGATAGTAAAATGGGTTTGCAAAAATTCGTAAGAAATGTGAAATATGTATTTTGTTTACTTTTATACGTTCTTTTCATGCATGACCAAAAACGTAAATAACAAGAAGATAGACAGATAAACCGATAGACGAATCAAATATGAAAAACAAACCCACCATAAAACATTGGAGATGGCTGAATTTATGTGAAGCAAAAGTTTCAAAAATCAATGTACATAATATTATATTTGTGTGTTTTCATGCAATCAAAAGAGTTTCAATGTTTATCTTAAAATCAAATCTGATTTGAAAAAGAAAACATGAGATTATTTGGAATCGGTTCTGAATTTAGCACCAAAGTTAAGGCAACGAATGGGTTACGTGGGTGCTCAAAATACCAAACTCATGATGTCTAAAATAATAACAAATGCACCAGAGAAGAGCACAAGAATGCATTCCGTGTCAAAACAGTTTATATCATTTTTGAACTATACAATCGGACGATGATCGGATGAAAATTCAAGGACATAATTTGCTACAGAGGTGTAGGATTGTGTGTGTGTGTGTGTTGTTTTAGGTTTCAACGTCTGCTGAATACTGTAACAGCTTGTCAAATATATTGGCCATTGTAAGGCTAAAAACACAATCGGTACGTTTACAATAAAATTTTGTGAAACTCCGCGGTTAATTTTCCAAATTAAGAAAAATGAAATTAGACGAAACAGTCGACCAACTAACCATTGTGGTTTCGGTAAAAATTTGTCCTTGGACTGTATTGGTTAATTAAACGGCGAGGATAATTGTTATTAAAAGTTTTATTTAAAAGAAAAAATTGTCTCCTTTGTGGCATAGTGCAACAGCTGCGACACAAAATACTTTAAAAGCATTATAGCATGGAATTTAAATAATATCGGTATTTATGAAGACATGAGACGAGAGCGGTGAGTGTTATTTTATAAATTGTATTGGACTATACAAAATGAGCATATAAAGTGGTTCCAAAATATATACTGCATGAGAGAATTGTTTTCCTTCGGTTGTTTTTTGTATGCTTATCTTTATTTTGATTGAGAAAAGGCAAAGCTACTCCCAATTTACCTCACGACAAGAAAAAAAATATTTAAGCATTTTTTGAGAATTTTGCATCGATACATTATCTTATAACCATTTGAAATGTTGTGTTCGGCAGAGAAAGTGAAAGTGAGATGAATCGGGAGCATGGTGGATGTTGGGGATGTTGGGGTTGGGGTTGAATGTAATTCATAAAACACTACAATATTCATGTATTCGAAATTCATATAGTTTAAAATGGAAAAATAAGATGCAAACGATGGCAAAAGTGCTGTTTGGAATTTGGTTGAAAACGATAAAATATACAAAATTCGGTGTGTGTCTTGAAAACCAATTTGTCGAATTTATCTGAAAAACTTTATGCTGAAGTTACAGATGAACTCCGAACGATGCGACTGGATATTTACCTTTCGAAAAGGACGACGATAAGAAGACCTTTAAACGGTTGGAATGGTTCAAAGGACGGACGGCGCACTCATATTGCTTCAAACTTTTCATGTGCACATCGTTATAAAGTATAGTGATATTCGGGATGAGAGGAACAAGATAGAAAGCAACGTTTCTGCTGTTTTCGCAAACGTACGAATTGATTCAAGTATTTAATGATGATCGTTGGCAACTAAACCATTTCGAATGCGGGCGCATCTCTTTTCATATAAATTTTGAATTTACGAGAGAAAGAAAGAGAGAGAGACGAAAGAGGTAGAGATAATCAAAATGGAAGAGACAAATAGAAACGCAAACACACAGATATCCAAAGACAGAGAGAATTGCAAACATCTTCTATTTTTACAAATGACTAAACATTATTTCTGCTCTTGCTTGACAACCATAGTGACAGTTTTTGTGCATGCCGTAAGCGGGTTCAAACCACGATGGGTGAAACAACTTTTAACTGCTTTTGAGACCGGTTTTCATTTTTTTTATGTTAAGTAATTGATATGCTAAAAAATAATGAACAAATTTACCAGGTCAACATTCCTTCAATCCGCCTGCTGTACATTGATTCAGAAGTGGTAGCAAAAGTAGCTGCAAAATTCGGGTTTTCTCTTCGTATAAAAGCTTTGGTATCTCGGGCATATTATGTCAGGCTGACACTGTCAGCCAATCTATCCAATGCAATGAATGGTTGCTCCGTAATACTTCGTTCGGATCAGCATTGTATATTTGCTTTAAAATCCGTTTCGTATGGGATTTATCATTATATGTGTTGTTTACAACATTTTCGAGGATTAGCTCATACTTGATTCTCGCAAAACAATCCCTCCTGAAAATAAAATAAAGAACTAAAGAAGTATAACTAAAGTCGACCAATATTCCATAAACTACATGGATTTTTCGTTTGAAATGTAGATAATATTAGAATATTTTTGTCTTTAATCATAAATAACAAAATGCATGATTTCTTATACTGGATAGTCAAAGGTAGAAGTTAATTATTGGCAGTAAATATTGTTTGAATTTGAGCGATTCAACATTAGTTAAACAAATTTTCATGAGGGATAGAAAGGTGTATACATTTTAAGTACTAAAATTGATCTTAACAAAGAACCCCAAAGTCAGAATACTTTGTGCATGAATTTTTCTCGCTCTGATGATTTTGCCTTTTTGAATATTCACAATTCGTTTATTTACTCATCATGTTGGCACACGTATTTAGTATACTTATAAATGATAAGTGCTCATCGATGTGACTTCATTGTCATAGTACCCATACACAAATGGACATCATTCAAACGTTATACAAAGTATACATGTACATAACAGTATGCTCTTCAATTCAATTAACTTCGAATGGAATATCAAAAATCAATCGATTTAATCAATAACATGGTGATATATTATTGAAAAAAGAATGAAATTAACGAAACGCACATTTTCACGACTAAACGAATAAGAAGATATATCAATGATGATTTACGATAGTAATAAAAGTCGATAGCCAAAATCAAGCGTTCAGAAAGACATACATTTATGCGAGCAATTGAATGATGCTTGCATCATTTGATGCGCATCGATTGTGCTGTCGCCATACATTCGGATCTTCGGCAGCGCACGAAGTGCTCCGAACGCACTAGCGATGCGCATCAAATGATGCAAGTATCATTCAATTGCTCGCATAAATGTATGTCTTTCTGAACGCTTGGCCAAAATTCATAACAATATAATATGCAATGATCATGATCACACATAGGCCGTACGTAAATACATGCTGTGATGTTTTCAGCACTCTCCAACTCTCCATACATATGTGAAATGTAATGGTATATAAAATGATTTGCAACAGTAAGAAATCAAGGACATGTGGTTTCGATTGATTTGCTTCGGAATAGCACAGAGTTGACTATATCGCCATCACCAGGGCCTCTGCAAGCTTCTTTTGGTGCCGTAATTCTGATTTTTCAACTCGTTTTCTATCAAATGCTATCAGCAAGACGCTGACATATCCTTTTTTCCTTGAAGCAGAACATCCTTCACCGTCGGCCCAAGAGAGCATCAACCATTCAATAACATCTGTTTGTTGCCTCAAATTTTTATTACCATCTCCCATGGAACATCTTCACGCGGAAAATGTTATTTATGGGCAGTCGCATTTCTCTTCTATTTTTTTTCTCCTTCGTTTTTGAATCGTATGAAACCAAATTTGATGTCAATCAGTTTATGTGCCATTCTTTTCGCACTACATTTTCATTCAAATAAAATGAATCGAAAATTTGTTATTAAATATTTATTGCTCCTTCTACTTCTGATTACTTTTGCAATTATTACGATGTATGTGTGTGTGCGTGCCCTCATGTTCTCTCATCCATAAATATATCGCCCGAGATTTTGATTTATAAGGCCATCACACTTAAAAAAATACAGTATATTAGCGATTTTTTATGTATTCTCATGTTTAATGCAGCCTTCTTTTTCGAGAGCAGGAAGCAAACCAGTTCTTTATTGTACTTTTTGTTTATTTCTTTTCAACGGAAACCGAAAAAAACTCATATATCAAAATTCTTTTTCCGAAAAAAAAAACACATATCCAAATAAAAGAACCCAACATAATATGTGCACATATCTGATTTTTCGTTGGCACAATAATATTACGATGTTTTTGATACTGTTGTTGATGTGGCTGTTGCAGGTGCTGAAACGCAATATAAATGTGAGTCTATACGAGGGGAAGAAGGAGGAAAAAAACAACAATTCGAATTTGGTACGGATGAATAATTTTTACGCTTGTTCAGCAAATATACAATCAACTCTGTGTGGAAAATTAGACTAGAACAGCTTTCACAAATATTGATGTGCTGCACCAATCTCTCGAAACTATTTGGATGAAAGAAAACTTAGCTTGAACGAAGTTTTACAATTCGTTGAAGATGTTACGCATTGTAATCACTTCTTCGCCTACTGTGTCATGTGGCGTCGTAGTATTTCATATAATTTTATATTTGTACTTGTATTTGTGTGTGTATGTGTTTGGGGTACGCACCATCAATTTTTCTTTCTGTTTGGCATCAACAGCCACCCATAGCTTCTGAGCAGGGGTCCGAGGGGTTGGATTACCCCCCCCCCCCTGGAGAACAGATTTGGGAATTACCCCCTAGGGATGAAATGCATTTTTGAATTTGTGCGAGACCAAATCGAAAAAGTTACCCCTTTACATTTTTGGAAAATTTTGAAATTACCTCCCCTTGGATCGCCAACTCCAGAAGCTATCCCGAGTACACCGGCGGCGCTCTTTACAGAGCGTGTGCGCTGCTTTTAATTTAAAGAAGATGAATAAAAAGAAATTCAGAAGAGCTTCAGTAAGAGCGCACACGCTCTGTAAAGAGCGTCGCCGGTATACTCGAGATGCAGCCACCACAAGCATCGCAACCACTAAATTTACTATGTAATTCAGTCAGCATTTTTTTAAAGTAGTAGCTACAGGTTGAATAGTCGTTTTATGACTGCTATTTTAAGAAACAAAAGATAACCGCGCATATTAGCATTATTTCAGCGCTCACAATGCTAAATAAACAACAATGCAATGGTAAAAGCGATAATAGAGCTATTTTAAGCATAGAAATATAACGCTTATTATGTATGTATACGTACAATGTTTTTTGGTTTTCTTTCAAGTAAAGTTTTACAACAAATCAGTTAAAGTTTTCAATGCAAAAAATAGACGACGCGCTATGCACAGTTTTAAATGACATGAACCATTTTCACCGTTCACAGAATTGGATGTTGAAAAAAGCACGATGCGTCGTCGTTTGGTCATGTATTTTATAGATGGCGAAAGAGAGAGAGAGAGAGAGAGAGAGAGAGAGAGAAAGAGACGTAGAATAAAAAAACACACAAAACTGACACAAGAAAAGAAAGATCTTGTAATACATTTTTATGGGGAATACATGTCTGTGCCGCTGTGAAATAACAATACACTTCAAAGTTTCGATGTAAATTATTAAAGGAATTTAAATGAATATGAAATTCATGCGTGTGATATTTACTCCCGGATCACGGTGTCCGCATTTAAAATGCGTCAATGGAGAAGCGATAAGAGATGCGAGAGAAGTTTGAGGATAATAACAGGTATGGCACGCAATAGAGGTTTAAATAGAGGTAGTAAGAGTGAGATGAGCAACTACTATTCACCACATCTGAACATTGTATTCGTACATAAAAACGAATTGCCGAATTTGTGAACGAGCGAATTTTGGTCCTCTTCAAATTACCATTGTGCTATATAAAATGTGTGTGTGTGTGTATGTGTGTGCGCGTGTTTTTTCTCTTTCTGTACATTATACTTACTTATGCTCGATTTAAATTCAAACACCATTCGCCATCGCTGACGCTGTAAAATGAAACGCCAGAAGAGCAACAACACTGAAAGTATGTGTTAAGTATTTTGTAAATGTGCGTCATCCGATGATAGGTTGCATTCTTTTGGTTGCTGCGCAACTTCAAAGATTTCAATCGTACGTGATTACCGGAACTATACAATAGGTTTTTCAGTTCTTTCTTTTTTTTCATTTTTTAAATCAAAACTCATACATAACCCTTGTGAGTCGCTGTGAAAGGATAAACATCTTTTGATTCAATCGATTTGAAAGTATGACGTATTACTAGACGACAACAAAATTCAAAGCTTTTGTTCGATATAATAATATTTCGAGCAAATACCATGTTTATGCCGAATATGTTCACAGCTATAGAAAAGGTCGTGAACCACTCAACAATATTAATACCAAACTACCTTATGTAAACCAATAAAATACATCGGAAATATCATTGCAGACACGTACGATATGTGACAAATACATTAAATTTACATTACAAATCGAATCAATTCATGTACACGTGCATTTATATGTCTGTGTGTAAAAAAAGTCATTCAACATTTTGGTACGGATGTCGTTCGTTTTACATAATTCAAATCTGCAGATAAGAAGCTACTGAATCTAATCTTCGATGCAAAATGTGCCCCTAAAAAAAATCAAATAAAAAAAATTGTTGAATGGAAATCACACCCGGGAAAAATGCTATACTGAGCCAGTTAATTATCATAAAGATAATATAAATGCACCATTTATATAAGCGATATGTCTACCCGTCTGGGAACCGTGCTTGAATCACAAATGGAAAATCCAGTCAAAACTCATGCTTTCATTCCATCGAATCAGTATTTACTTTATAATCAAGTTTTCACTTTGTATTTTGTTGTTCGTAATTTTTTTTTCTTGACATACGGAATCACAAATATTCACAATAAAGAAAACCAAAAGTTTCGCTTTTTTTACTTCGTTGGCTTCTCGAAAAATGTTTTAAATAATTTGTTGAAAGTTGGAAAGCAATTGGCTCGAGTATGGCACGATTATGTTACTTGTTTTTCATTCATTCTCTTCGAATGCAAGCACTTTAAAATAAAAATAAAAGAACGAGCTTTTTCTACACATAGCCTTCGAACGTGTAGCACTTGTGAAAGACTTTATCGTGTTGAAAGTATCCGAACTTAGTAAAGGAATTTTAAATGGCGGCATAACGGCATTAATAACAAAGTGTCTGCGACTTTTGGTTGTACATACACAAGAATATCCGTAGCCGCGTTATGTTTATGTAATTCATTCTCTCTCTCTCTCCCACTCTCTTTTATCGCTCTATGTTTCTCTCTTTTTTTATCCACCACCATTTTAATATAAAATGCATTGGTAAAGACATTTTTATTCTTTTTCTGTTTATTGATGATAACTAACTCACCGACAAAAAAGTACACGGCAATCGCTTTATTATTAAAACTCTTTGAATTATTTAGTGACACTGGTAACTGTTGCGAAAAAAAAGATGTACACACGCTATCGAAAACTTTGAGCAAGTAAAAATTTAATGGTTTTCTGTGGAAGAAATGGACATAGCATATTATGCAAATGGTTTTTAGACATTAAAAAGCAAACGTTTGGCATATGCTGTGGACATTTTTGGTGTGATTTTTCGTGGTTGTTGTCAGTGATGATATGAAAAATTATCACCATGCGCAACCATTGAAATATTTTGGCAATACAATTTAAAATGAATTGATTCATCGTCCGTACAATTTGCTTTTTACCAACAAACAACAACCAACAACTTCATACAAATACCGTAAGCATCCGCATCGATATACGGTGATCATGAGCAGAAAGCCAATAAAAAGAAAAGCAAAAGAAGATTTTGTAATAAAATATTCTCTACGTCGGCAATTTGCTACCATTACCGTCTAAAATTGTTTTTCACATAATGAAATAAATACTATCTCTATTGTGTTCCGGTAACAACAAAAACAAAAACAGAAATGTTCGTATCAAAGTCGGAAGAAGGAAGAGATGTGTTTGTCGAAAGTACATTGTTAAATGGATAAACTTGGCCGACCGAGAATCTTTTATCTTTTAAAAATATATATAGAGAGCACGACCATGAAATGGCACAGATGAATTTTTGGCTACAAAATGGACATTCGATAAAGATATGTTTGGTGTGTACGTGGAAAAATAAGAAGCCACATTGTGCATTTAAACCTCCCACACGTTTGTTGGGTTGATGTACGATATTGAACTAATAGCTGTTATCTATATAAAAAAAATATTATATGCGTCGATTACTATATGCCATTAGGGCGAACGCGTGCAAAAAAAAAGTAGTATTGCCTAATAATCGGAATCGATATATCTATATTTGTGTAGTGTGATAATGGCTTGAGCTTCTGATGCATCATTGTATATACATTCTTTTCAACATATTCGTCGGAAGTTTCTCCAAACACATTACTGAAGTGGACCATTTATTTGGTACTAAGATTACTAAGACGTTATTTTTCTTCCTATTTTTGTTACGACTTTTCAGCTTATTTAAGTTGAAACATGTCTCTTTGAATATTAGTTTTTTTTTTCACAATGAAATTGGATAATCAGCCAGTTAGCCACCGACCACATTAACTGCTTCCAACACACAGTTACACACTGTAATATAGACAAAACAAACAAATAAGTTTTTTTCTACCGCTTTTTATGATTTTCTTTTGAACGTATTACTCTTTTGGCATTACTGAACACAATGATAATCACTATATTTTTGGCATTTGTCTATCTCTATCTGTGTGTCTATCTGTTTGTATACTTCGAATGCCATTAACCGCATTATGTGCAGAAAAAGTGAAAGGGAATGATATAAGTGGAAGTGAGTGTGTAAGGAAGAGAGAGAGAGTGAGAGAGAGAGAGAGGGAGAGAGCGAAAGAGAGACGAAACATATGTGGCATAATCGAATTTTTGTGTTTCATAGATACTTCAAGTAAATGATGATTATATGATTTTGTTCATTGAGGTTCCACAGTCTCGACGAGTTCACAAAACTTCTGAAGCAAAAATAACAGTGTTGCATAAATATATGGCATGGAACGAACGTGCACTTAATGTACCTTATATGTAGAGACATACACAATCCGTTGTTAAATTAAATGAATACATTTTAAACGTATGATAACTTTTAGATGTGGTATGGTGTCTTCCCACCATTTTGGAGTTCGTTGTCGTTCTATCTTTCTTTTGTACGCACATCAGATAATAAAAAAAGCAAAGATTATAGATTTTTCTAGCCGCGTGCCCGCATGCCAATTCAAATATCATTGTTTTATATTTTATTGATTCGATCGAAGAAAAATACAGAGAACTGAAATAAGCGTGCACACGCACATTCAATCGTAGGAGTATCGATGTCAAAAAAGTATTTTGGCCAATGAGTGTGAGTCCATTGTTCTATATAAATATCGCTCAGTTCCGTAGTAAGTATTGTTGGAGGAAAGATAAGTAACAGTCCCACTAAATAGATGTTCTTTAACACTTTTTCTCACAACAGACTGACAATTGTATAGAACTATAGTCTCACACTCATTGACCGAGTAAAAGTATTTTTTTTTGTGCTCTGTAATACATTAGCCTGAATACATTCTTGTCGATGTTTTACATTTGGCCCATGCAATCTGATAATAATAATATACAGTGAGAGCATCACCCATTGATTCTTTCTTGAGTTTCGTGCCTGTGTGGTGATTTAGTTAATTCGATATGAAGACATTTCGATTACGTTTATTATATGGACGTTTATCTGATTAATTCAAATCACCTACTGGAATCGAACGAAGAAGTATATAATGCGAATCAGAACACTGTAAGTAATAACATCGAGATCAAGAAGCAAAGAAAACGAAAAACAACCGAGCCCGCTTAAATTTGATTATACTAAATGAACAGTGAACACCAAACGAACGAGTGCTGAAATGTCTATAGTAATATCTTAGATATTTGCTGAACCAACAAAAGCTCATCATCACAAACCACCACCAACAATATATTGTATTGAATGTAAGCGAAATTTTATGCCAGAGATGTTACACTTGTATTTCGTTAAAGTGATCAGGGACTGGGTCGCATATAGAATTATACAAGATATTTATACTTTGTATAAACGCAGACGCAACATATCCGTCACTGTTCGCTTTGTGCTGCGCTCAAAAAATACAATGTGTGTGCGTGCGTGCGTCTCTCAATGGTCACATGCACATACGAACATGTATTCGCATGCTTGATACATAGCGAACAGCGATGGACAGGTTGCGTCTGCGTTTATACTTTGTATATTTATACTGCCTGCGTTTTTTATGCTACTATAAAATTATACGCGACCCGGTCCCTGAAAGTGATACGAACTATTATGTGCGAAATTCTATTTCGAAAATACATTCAAAGTTTGTGAGGACTCTTGATGAATTGTTTGTATTCTCTGGTTTTTCGTGATTTTACACAAATCTGGTAGCAGTAATAAATTCTCACTCTCATCACGATGAATAGCGAATATTATGAGCATATTCGATGGAGCTTTTCCGTTTCGCTTTGCTCAATGATTGTGCGATGTATATATGTATATGTTGATAAATAAAACAATTTGTGCAATTTGTATGCTTTTCATCGTTGAGAGATAAAATATTGAGTACAAATGGAAAACGGCTAATTTTATTACCAATGGTGAGAGTTATATATTTTCATCATTTTTGTACGTCGTTTTAATGGTTACAGTGGCATTGTTGTATTAAGCTTTAGTATCCAACCGGTGTAATGCTCGTCGATTAAGAGTAATCAAGAATGCATACACATTTTACTTTATTTACTGAAATATACAATAAAAAAAGAATCGATTCGATTGGTTTCACATATTTCGACACATCGGTGTGTGTGCAGTTTGCTTTTATGACAATCATATGGTGGTGTATTGCAAATACAGTTGCATAGAGCATAGAGGTGCTATTTCGACTGTCTGCTCAAAATGAAATTAAAGCATGTATATTGTATACGTTATTTTTATTGCGAGCCGCTCTTGCACTTTTGTGTGTCTATATCAAATGACCGTAAATTAAAATACAACAACAATTCAACTGGCATATTTAAACTCATACCGAATGGAATGGTCGATTCATTATTCGCCTTGGGAATGGAAAATGTGCCACTCGTAAACGCTAACGATTTTTATGAAATCGGACCGGATAGGATGGCAAAAGCATTATACACATATGCTTACATTCATGTGGCGTGCGCTTACAACATCAATGATTGTGCTTGGCCATAGATTAAAACGTGCCCATACGCATTTAATTCAGAACATAGATAAAATATAACATAATTTACACGCTTTTCGAATTTTTGCTGAGATTGCATTTATCTTCTTCTTTTTTTGTGCTCGGAGACGGAGGGGAACGGAGGGAGTTATAGAAATCCCCACCATTTGGTTTAACGGTTCACAGTTTCCTCTTATCCTTGAAAGTGGATTTATCAACAAAGCGGAAACCACAAATAGGAGAGCAAAGAGCGGGAGAGAAAGAGGGAGAGAGGACAACATATGCGGCCCAGCAATATGCTTTGAACTTTTTCATTTTGACCGAACATAGCGCGTGTATATTAAGTGTATGCTCGTGTTTTTGTTTCAAAATGAACGAGCAAAAATATTTGCTTAACGCCATGTCATCACCCAAAATCAACTTTTTCCAACCCTTCGAATATCATTTTATTGATGCTGAGCATGCTGTTGCCCAAACTTTCCACAGAATACTTTCAATTTCCACAGATTTGTCTCTTGCTTTGAAATTTTCCAAACCGTTTCTCATTTCCGGATTTTATAACTTTTTTTTATGTCATCCTTTTTCTTGTTTGTTCAACAACACAAAAGCATTTCTATGTGACCAGAGTATTGTACCCATAAGAAAAGATACAATATATATATATGTAAAAACAAATATTTGATTACTTTTTCAACTGAAATTGAAATTTCAGTTTTTTTTCATTGTGATTGTATTTGAGTTTTGTTGATTTGAAATGTTCATTTATATTAAAATAAAAACATAAGCACATTGAAATAATAATCAGTAAAATAATATATTGATTGAAGATGTGGTCTTGGATTATATGAGCTTATACGTTAAAAAAACAGTGTTATGAATCGGTTACGGATGTAATCCTATAACCTGGCCGAATTAATGATCAAACACTGAAAAATTGTGTAGCGAAATTTATTAACACAATTTAAATTTAGTGGTTTTGAATTGAAAAAATAAGTGAAGAAAACTTCTTATTCTGATACAGAATTAACGTGATTTTATTTATAAAATGCTAAAGTTTTCGGTTTTAAATTGAATAAAAAATCAACGTTTATTATTTTAACGATTTTTTGGTCCACACACAACTTTTACACTATTATGGTATTGACGATGATGATCCTTATTTTCACTCACTCTTCAATTTTAAACAGGTTTCAACAAATCAACCATTGCAACTATTTGTGTATGCTGCAGGGATTGGCACGGATCTATCATATTTCTATCGTATCAACGAAATATGATTGAACACAGCGTTATTTTCTTGAACAAGCAATGTTGAAATACGCGCTCATTATTCAATGGGATGTATGTTAACTGTATTATATAAATCAACAGGTCTATCAATATCCTATTGCAAGTTATCATAGTATCTGACCGGGGGTCCAAGAGATTCGACTGTATCCCACCCCCCATAAATCTTCAACTTCACATACTATGCTTACAACGAAGATTTCCGGATTGGGAGGGTCTGATTAATCCACTTCATTTGATATGACCCCTCTGCAATTTTTTTAAACTTCAGAAGCTATGAAATGCATGTGCTGAATTTTCTATAAAAAATCTTGAACAAGGTGAACATTTTGGAGAAAGTCAATTATTCGCCAATCCGAACAATAGAAAATTGATTGAGGCGATCTATAAGCAATTAAGCATACAATGTTTCAAACTCCTTACTCCAATAATTAGTATGTTTGTTTTTGGAAAATATGTTGTTCGTTATAGAATTTGTATGATTTTCAACCATTCGAAATTAAAATTATCGTTCACATTCTAGCTGATGAATTAAGTTATATTCAAATCCTTCATGTTCAATTCATTAAATTGAACTCTTCACAAATATACGGTAATTATTTCATAAGCTTTATTTTGTAACATGCAACCTCATCTTTGAGCATTGATGTGATTGTCAATTTAAAGCGTAATATTCAAGTGTATCAAAATTGGTTGTCCTTTGAATGCGATATTGGTATTATATCTGAAAGCAGTTGTGCACCCTTCTCGACTGGATTAAACGTCAACTCTAAAATTTATAGTGTAAATGTATCAACGTATTATTTAGCTTGGAAAGAAAGCAGCTGGAGCAATGAATTTATCTATGCCATTCATAGCTATTCATCTTATGCGGTTCTATTTTACATAATCTCTGGTGTGTGACATAATAAATTGAGAATAGAACTGTATTATTGGTGTTGACAAGTGACAATCGCAATGGGAAAATGTGATACATGATTTCCGGACAAATGTCTTTTGGGATTATGCTCTTAAAACTGAAATACAACTATCAATCTATGAAAATATTGAACATTTCTATGAAGAAATATTTTTTTTCCCGGGAATGCAATAGAATGATTCATTTGTATGTATCATACGAATATTTGAAATGATTTTATTTTTCCCAGGAAAGAATTCCGTATCATATACACACACACACACACACGGCACATCTATTTCGATGAAATGTTGTTTTCGTCTCTATGGTCGTACAATGTCATGCGAGAGTTGAATACTCGGTAAAAGGCGCTTTGTATAGTACAACAAAATGAAAGCCATAGCTCGAATTTCATCTGCTTTCGTATTGATTAAATACCCACCCAAAAAAAATATGACACATAAAATTGGTCTGCATTGCAGTGAACTTGTTGATAACATTTTGTTTTGTTTGTCTCGATACCATGGAAAACACAAGATTGATCTTCAATCGATAAGCGGGAACAATTTGTCGTCTCAAGTTTGTTGTTTATTACAACCATACAATGTATTAGCAACGATGATGCCCAAAATTGATATTTTATCGTCCATACTAATTTGAAAACCATGACTTGGAAAATGTGATCTCATATTTAATTTGAATAAAATAAAGATTAATCATAAGAAGACTCTTTTTAATTAATCGATGGAATTATATTCATGCGGAAGCAAAAGTCCACATTCGGTCGAATAAACAAAATAATATGCAAATTAATGAAAGTAGCTGACAAAATAGAGAAATTAATATACTATATCACATTTCAGATCTGCCTTTGTCGAAGCATTTTTTTCAATTTCACAATTATAATCTCAAATTTGTTGGAATTTATTTTTTGAGTGAATGGCTTGTTTGACCCGTACTAAATTAATGGTCATATTTTATTCACATTGAGATCAGACCACTGATATAGAATTAAGTTTGTGGAAAAAAAATCGCTCGTTAATGAACGAATAAAATTGATGACATGTTATGAATAAAGATGAATTATATGGGAAATAAATATTTTTAATGATACAGTGGACAACTGTGATTCACAGCTTACACAGTTGTAGCAACAAAAAATACGTTACACTTTTTTATGAGAAATAAAAGATTTCATTTTGGCAACAGTGGTCACAGGCTCCAAATTAAATCATTGTGGTCGTAACATTCAAACCACTGAACAAATTTGCATCATGGTCACAAGCCATGCATATAAGCGTGCACAAATAACGATGTGACGAATTGTGACTGAACCAAAAACAAAATCATCATTATATCTTATATTCTATGTGGTTATGTTTTTATAGTGATGCCAGAGCACGAATTTGATTGGCATCCGTTGCAATGACAACCGTGTTGTGAAAATATTGCTGTGAAAATTCCAAGCTCAATGATTTAGCGGCTTACAATGAATTGGGTAAACAATGAGCATAATATTGGATGGTGTTTAACACAAACTTGTACTGCGTGGCATGAAATTCAATTCGAGCATCTTATATGCGTTGTTTTTGTTCGTCCCGTTTAATTGGAATTTATGTTGTTATATAAAGAAAGATGAAAAAAAAAAACAATAACAATTGCCCATCACCACCACATTCGGTTGTTATCATTGTGTGAAGCAAATCAAGCGCACTGCCAATTCCGTCGAAGAATTCTTCGTTTGGTTTTTATTCGACGTAGTTGGAAC
>NW_022199032.1:3380828-3545647 GCF_009176525.2 Contarinia nasturtii
ATAGAAAAGAGAGGTCGAAAATTTCGTTTCGTTTACCAAAGAAAAACAGTAAAACTATCCTTCTATTTTATTTGAAGGCATCAATTTTATAGACACCAAATTTTCTACTTCATTTACGAGCCATAAAATCTATACTGCGTATATTCAACGGATGTAAATAACTACAGCATACATTTTATAAGCGATTTATTCATTGACCATTTACCATTGTTCAGACCATTGATTTCGTCTACATCACAATTATTGCACATTTCTAACTCAATCATGCCATCATCAATTCATCGTTGCATATATATATTTTTTTCTTGTCTGTTCGATTTTGATGAACATAAGCAGTGACGAATGATTGTTACTCCTGTTTGTGTTTTTGTGGACGAGTTTCATCGCAAAAAAAAACGAATTGACTCTTACAGAACTTGTTAACGCCTCGCAATAGAAATGGAAAAGAAAAGAAAAAAATCACATGGAAAGAAGACAACTTGACCAACAACTTACAGCTGAAGTGAACCCGGTTAAAAGGTATGCACCATTGATATGCACGCTGTGTATTGTGTACATGTGAACGATGTCGCTTTAAATGTTTGTTTTTTTTGCTCCTCTTTTGTGTCAATCATACTGTAATATAACTTGGCACTTAATCTGGCGTGATGGGTTTCTGTGTGTCGCCCATAAAATCGATCGTTCTTGACATAATGCCCATTCTAACACATATCCACATGTGCCAACACACACAAACTCACACACATGCACACATGACAACATAATAAATTTGACAGACACAGAGATAACGTAATGCAATGTATAGCAGGAACATAAGAAACGAATTAATTTTGATGGAAAAAAGGAGGCACGCTTGTGTAATGGTATTTTGTTATTTTACGTGATGATTATTACTTGAAAGTAAAATTGGCTTTATATTCACTTTTATTAATGTTATTCTTGTTCGTACTACCCGACTCACAATGTTTTTATCGTCAAGGTAGACAGAGATACTGGTACAAATAACATACATGCACTCACACATTTGAGATTTTAATAAAACGTTTTACTACTGAAAAGAAAATAATTTCCGAAGCTTAAGCAATTAAATTTTTAGACAAAACAAAGCATGTGTACTTTCGTATGTTATCCCGTATGTGAAAAATATGAATGACTTTTTTTCGGCACAAATTAACTGACCATTGATCGGAAAACTTTAGTTAACCTTACTGAATTGAAATTCTAACTGTAATCATAATCGATAGTCAGATAAAATTTCGCAACATAATTCTAAACAACTTCTATTCCATAAAATTTTGGAATTTATGAACTTATTAGCCAGCCATAGGTGTTCCAGCTTCCAACCAATTTTGACAAGATTTCTTCGATTTTCTGGTGTTTTTGAATAAACTACTCCACCCCGTCAACATTTTTAATGAGAATTACATTTTTTTTTTTAATTAAATTTAAAAAAATCAATATTTTACAATAGACACAATCGACTATTGACGGGACAGTCTCTACATGTTTGCCATTGACACTCCCTAAAATTGTGGGTGTCTACACTAAACACACATAATCTATAGTCGATTCTTTTCATGAGGGATCTCGGAACAAAATAATTGTGTGAGCCACAAATGTAATGTAGTTCCGAAACTTCGAGCTACAGATGAATATGAAATACAAGAAAGAAACTAAATGTAGGAAAAGAAGTTGATTAGCATTTATTTTGGCACTTTAATAACATATCCCAAATGAAAACATTCGAATGTGGATGTGTTTATTTGGGATCTCATCTATCCACTTAAATGGAAAAATACTCAACTTGAATCAATCTTTTTGTTTATCACTTGAAATGACATCGAAGTCACGTTCCAATAAGAAAATGCACATAGCTTAAACGTGGCAAAAGCGTACGAATGAATTAATACTAAATAAAAGGCTGGACGCACACGTGGACCTTTGTCATTCATAATCTCCAGAGTTCGATGCAAAAAAAAATTAATTATATTCTCTAAGTATATTTCGCAAAACATTTGAAATGATTAAATAACAAATGGATTTTCTTCTTGAACCACTTATTTTTCATTTTCTGATCTAGATGTGCGACCACGTTTCTCTACATAAGCTCATGTAACAACTGTAATATGATTTCTTCAATTGTAAATATCTAATGTTGTATGCACCGTATCAAACATACGTTGTCGACAATACAAAAAATAATAATAAAAAATTGAAAAAAAATAGAGTTCTTTGTATTTTTTCTCGCTTAAATGTCAGCGACTTTTTTATATATTTGTAATGAATATACTTGTCAAAGTTTCGTAAAAAAAACTCCGTACGAATCGAAAAAGGAAAAAAAATACATCGCTCGAGTAAAGCATCACGTGCTTTGACGATATAATGTCATCATTTGAATTACCGCTATGAATAAATTTACGAATGGTAAATATCTTGCTTTCACTGCAAGCTCATACCATGAACTATTGGCATTGATAATGATTTTTGATAGCGCCCAAGTAAAGCCAATAATCGCAACACATCCTTGATTAATTTAATGTACACGACATTTTCATTGACATTAATAAAATAAGAAATGTGCGCATACCATGTACGTGTATCTATATGTATGTGATGTCTAATAAAAAAAAGTACAATGAGACAATGACTTTCATTAAACTTGTAAACAATTTATTGTGCTTGACAATATAGATAAAGCAAACCAACAATTCGACAATGCTAAAATACACATTGTCATCTAAAAAGGATTTTATATATTCGAAGGAGTTACTCTCGCATTTCATTTATATTTGTTAACTACTGTTGCAGCATGCTTTACTTATATGCAATGAAATCACATATATTTCGCACAACTGACGCTTCATTCCATTTTTCTTTAAAAAAAAAAAAACATTTAAATTTTGTTAAAACAGAAGCGTTCGCAACGATACCTGACTACAGACCGACAACAGTGTTGGTGTCGGGGTCGATTTCAATAACTTACTACTCGGTGTTGTTTCCAGCGTTATAATAACTTATCCAAGTGCAAACACCAAAGAAATAGAAATAATATTTGTTCTCTATTTTTCACAATAGATTTTTTCAATAAAAAAAGTAATATAAAATGTGTTGTACGGTTTCCAAATAAATAACTTCGAATATACGCATCCAATTATATCGAATGAAGTACACAAGTGGAACATTCATATTTCTACCATTAAAAAAATCACATTTTCAACATAGAACGTGCACACTTACGAATACCATATACACATTGGAGAACTACGAATATGTACGACTGAAACTTGGAACTTGAACCATTTCTGTTATGAAACGCTCTAGAATTAACAAATCAATTAACGTGAAGAAATCAATTCCAATACACTGCGAATGTACTTGGAAAAAATGCTTGATGTATCGACGCATAAATAAGTGGAATTTAAAAAATATATCTCATCTCCAGAAAAACTAACCATTTTTTTTTAAATCAAAATCGTAGAATTCAAATTCAAGGTGCAATGTACAAATTGTTTTCAAATTCCCATAAAAATTCTTAGGAAAAACCTAATTTCCAAGGAAAATATTTTTCCTGGATGGAGACGATTGATAAAGCTTGATGATCAAACAATACACAATCCAAACAATAAATCATTATATTTTTTACGATTTATAATGGCATTTTATTTGGCGGTGTATTAAAAAAAAGATGAAGTCGATGACAAAATCGGAGAATATTATGGTGTAATAGTAAAAAAAGAATCCATTCACTAATCTAGATCACGAATCGAATAAATTACGTTAGATCAAGTGTATTGAAACAGCAATCAATGCTCATAGTTAAAAGCACTGTTGTATACTATTTCTCCTGAATACATATAATTTTTATAATTGTGCACTTTTATTGTAATTACTGTCGATAACTTATAAATAAATCAGATATAATCTATCCAATACTTCCGTACAAAATCAAAAGTTCGTGTGTTCGAATTCAAAATTACTATCAAAAAATGCACACATTGAAAATTCATGTAGTTTTATCTGGGGGGTAGTCACAAATTCGGAAACTAGAAAAAATGAGAACTCATTAGCGCATGTCAAATGTACACGTTATATGCCTTTTACCAAAAAAATATAAAAACAAGGAAAAAATAGCACCACTAAGACCTGTGTCTCTCCCCTAGGTTTTCAATTTCAATATGCTCCAGTAATAATCAAAATTTCTCATATATCAAAAGAAAATACTTATCAAAGGCGTTTTTTTTTTGTTTAAATGTGCATACATTCGCCGGCAACTATCATTTTATACTGTCTATCATTTTGAATATTTACTGATTTTCTCCATTGTATGCATGGTGCAAAGAAGAATTGCACAAAACAAAGAAAGAGAGAGAGAGAGAAAATAGAAATACACAACAATAGCACAAAATATAAAAAATGCATACGATCATTTCAACGATAGCTCAAAACTAGTAATTTATTTAAATAATATCGTGTGCATCAAAAATACTTCATTGTTATTATAGAGTCAGTCATTTGCTAAACGACATTCCGAGTGGACACGAATGTTATTGAAATGAACAAAAAAAAGTAAAATAAAAAAAAGTGACCAGTTGGACGGCCACTTTAGTTAAAGTTCAGTGAACGTGATTTAGATCTGGACTATCATTATGATTATTATTACTTTCGGTATGGTTATAAATATATGCACGCATATACGTTCTTTTGTTGTCGAATAACAAGCAAAAGAAATGTCAATATGCCGCGACAGCAACAGCACTCTCATAAAATCATTCAAATCATGATGGTTGGCATGTGATAAAGTAGGTAAATTCTTGTCAAAATGAAGAACAAACCGAAATTTCAATTCCATTTACATATTTTTCGCATTTTCGACTGCAATTCGGAACAAAAGCAACAACAACAATAAAATATTCAAACTAATTTTAAAATGCAAAAACGGCGTTGTTATTTGTAGAGAGCATATAAATATAGTGTCAACACATAGTGAAACAAAAAAAAACCGGAGAGAAAAATTACGAGATGGAAAAGGAGTGTATGAGAGAGAGATAGAACATAGAAAGAGGCTAACTTTATTTATAATTAAGATATTATTATGATCACAGCGATTCTTCTAAATTGTGGAATGCATTGTTTGCAATCAAATCTGAAATTTATTCAATGCAATGAGACAGCAGTTATTCCACAAGATCATTTAAATTGCCATATTTATGTAAGTATCAAGCTAAGAATAACCACGTTAATTTAAAAATTAAAAACACACACAAACACAAAATCTCACATCTCTGACTAATGAAAGGAGAATGTAATTAATAATAGATTTTTTTTGCAAGTGTCATACTTGCTCATTTTTTTTTATTATTATTGTGAACTTCTCCGGGAATTTATATATCGGTGTTGCAATGACAACACTTTATGTAGTTAACACTCAATGTATACAAAGCACTCATAGAATATGTGACTCTTATAACAACAACAATGCACGTTTGAAATGAAAAGACGATTCGCTCTTTAAAAAAAATTGTTATGTTTGGCCGTCGAAGTTCCATTAATAAAAAAAAATTGTGTGTATGTATTCCAAGTGAATTTTGTTATTGAAATTGTGCAACGATCTCAATATTGATGTGACTTAATGAAGTGTTGGAATAATAATCAAAGACATAGTGATAACAACTTTACAAGTGTGTCGATTCAAAGATTCATCAAAACAGAATCACAATCACCAATCGGCAAGCGACAAATCGACATCGACACTGAACATCTACTAGATGTGAACGTGTATGTATTTATTATATTTTCGCAATACCGCCCCCACCACCACCACTAACCAATTATTATCGATGAACATTGATGAATCATTTGGAAGTGTCATCGAATTGAACAACCCAAATAGATTGATGTGCTTGAATTAATTTGCGTGAACACTTTCATATCAATCTTCTGCATCAAAATAAATAGCAATGTACTTGAGATGTGAAAGAAGAAGATGGAACCGAAAAAAAATAAATAAATAAATAAATTTCTATTTTACGCGGAACATGAGTGGCTTTGTCGATTTATTATATCATGGGAATTTTGTGCGCTTCTTAATAGCTCACATTGACAACCGAATGACAGAGCAAGGAAGCGTTAATAAACATGATCGTTTGTGATGGGCTTTGTATTTTATCAAACCAATTGTGACAGACATTGCAATCCATGAGTTTTATCGGCTGTTGTGCTTGTATAAAAAACACGTTCTCGGCTAGGGAAAAGCGAGTGCGAGTGTGTGTGTGTGTTCGTGTGTGTGTGTGAGAGAGAGAGAAAGAGAGTGAAAAAACCCCAGAGAAATATAACAAAAAGCGAATCGTCATGCACGCAATTTGTTGACTCGTTCACTAATTCGATGTATCATGTCAGCGAGCGAGCGATTCGCCAACGATACATTTTTAACCGACAGTTTATTTATACAGTCTGCTACTGTTGCTCTTTTCTGTTGCCAACACTGTTGCTGTAACTCTTTTTGTTGACTGATTGTTTCTGTTTCATTCGTGCGCCAGTTTAAATAATGGCAAAACAGGCAACACAGCACAGAACAGCAATATCACGGCGCAGATTCAAACAAAAGTTGCTATTATGAATCGAATATCAATGAGAATGTTTAATAAATTCTGAAAATATAATTGAAGCAAAATCTATTATTCATGCATTAATGCCTAGTCAATTGATTTCTTGTATGTGATGGTGTTGATATTGAAAACTTGAATAGAATGAGACAACAGACAATTGAAGAAGGAGCAAAGTGAAAAAAACCACAACAATCATCAATATACACACACACATACACATATCCATATTGATCATTAGCATAATACAGTAATCAAAATCGCACAATAATTAGACACTAAATTATATGATAGGCTGTTTGCCAGTAGGGTACACATCGAATCAAACGGCATTTAGACGCTTTCAAAATGAATAACCATTTGTTTAAATTTATTTCGTTTTCTCTCTCTCTCTCTCTCTCTCTCTCTCTCTTTCGTTTAAATTGTGTTTTTGTGTCATACGCGTTTTTTCTATTTGTTTGCCTAGATGATTAACCAGAAAAAAAGAGTAATAATGAAACGATGCAATTCATTTAATCAAAGAACAAAACTATAGTCCTACCCATATAACTCATTTGCGGAGTAATTTTGTCGATGGCGGGACTGTGCGGAGTTCGGCGGAGATAGTATGCAAATGCTGTGTATACGAGTCCAACACCATTCTTTGCTACTCATAGATTTATTTTGTCCAAACGAACATCACATAGAAGTGCTGTTACCCTCGCACACACAGAGTTTGTATGTCATCTCCGCCAAACTCCGCACAGTCCCGCCATCGTCCAAACTACTCCGCAAATGATTTATATGGGTACCGAGAGCAATAAAAAAAGAATCGAAAATCATGATGGTCGTTTGAGTTAAGTAGTACTATGCGTTTATTTATTGAGATGCAAATAAGAAATCCTCAGTGGATTCTCTCAAATCGATTCTAAACACAAAACATAGAAAAGACAAACACTATAAATAAACAAAGCAACACTCTTGCTACTGCGATCATATCAACGAAAATACATATGGAAAATGATAATAGTTTAATTCCCACATTTCGTATTCTAGTGATGAAATATCAACAACAAATAAGCCTTGAAATAAGCCCATCAGCGTCTGACAAACAAATCTTGAATTGTGTACGAAATCGAATCCAAAACCAACTTGGTTCTTTAAGTTCTATCGAATCAAGCGCGTTCAATGAAAATTTATCTATCTCCTTGGTAAATGATTACATACGAAAAAGAAAAAAAACTTCCCCTCACCGTACACTGTGCACCGAGAAATGTGTATTTTTCGTGGATGAGTTTGCGCATCATCTCCTCCATTATACCTAAAATAAACTGTGCCGATCATATTTATTTCAAAGGCTAAGATATTTTTCTCCTGCGGTACAAATCTTCCCACTTTTCTTTTCGGTCAATAATTTACATTGTTTCTCCTATCTTCTGCTGTTTCTCGATTTTCATTCAAATTTTACCGTTAGAACATTTCTTATTTATTATTGATATGAACGTTACGCGGTAGACAACACCACACACATTTATCTATACTCATTAATCAATTTGGAAAATTATCAGTTCAGTTGGTTGGTTTGAAAATCGACCGGGTTAAGTTCGTTGTAACGAACAAAAATGGGATAATTGTGGTTTCGAATGTATGTGCTTGTGTTTTGTTTAATTGTTTTTTTGTTATTCGGGTGGGAATTCGAAACGAAAATAAATGAAAAGACTTCACAAAAGCAACGGAAATGCTAAACAAATCGAACCCATTCAGTGTATGGATGTGTGGTTCAAGTAAATGGTAAAACGAAACAAAACCAAGAACAGAAGATTTACAATCCCGAGCGGGACCACTACGCACGCCACTGACATTTTCTGGATGGAGTAGCTAACCAAAAAGGAAACGAAAGTTGAAGCACACATTTCTTCTCTTCTTTGGTGTTCGGTCGGCATTTCAGCAAGCACATCCAGTGTGTGTGTGCATGAGAGCGAGATTTGTAGCATCTCGTGCAATTCTATAGTTAGTATTTCACACGACGTCAATAACATAGGACGGCGGCATGTAAGTTTCGGTGTTTTTGTGCACGAAGCAATTTCAAGTATATACACAATTTCATTCGGTGTTGATGCGTGCAACGAGAACAACACTCATTCACTCACTCGCTTCACAACAAAACATACGGAAAGTACGATCAAAACGCACGCGGACCTCACAGTGTACACACATCCAGTTTCGTATTTCGCACTCTTTTTTTATTTTCTGTGCGCGCGCTCTCTTTCTTCCGCTCCCTCGTTATCTCCAAAGTCTTGTGAGTGCGATATGTTCGATTTGAATGATATTATTTCTCTCGTGCCGCTCGATAAGAATAAACGTTTTTCGATTCGCAAATAAATGCCAGTTATTTCGAAGTAAATTTGACCGTTTTTTTTCTCTTTCGTCAGTTGTTGTTGTTGTCTGTCAATTCAACGTGTGTTTACGTGACTGAATGTGTGTTAGTGACAATTTATTTATTTCTCTGTAAAAAATTCTGTTCATTGGATTCGTTTTAATTTTAATTGTCGCCTTCCAGTGAATAAAAGTGTTTTATTTTCAATAACACCTATTGTTTGCTACTGCAAAATTAGTTTGTTTTATTTTTTTTTATTTGCTTTATTTGGTTCAGTGTCTTTTTTATCCCATTTCGTTTCGGATTTTTCGTTAAAGTTTTCAACATTTTTATTGTCGTCAAGCAAATTTTGAAATGAAACTGAAAAAAACAATTGATATTCTCTTCTGGTTTATAGTACCACAAGCTACACACATTCAGGATGGGCAGCCAATCAAATGTTGCAGCAAATAGTGTAGAATAGAAACGAAAAGCGTGTGTCGTAAAGCTGGTGGATACTAAAATTAAGTGTAAATTTAAGTGTGTGAATAAATGACAGAGAATTAATTTTAAAATTTTATAACGAACAAAAATTATTGAAAATGAACCCAAATAAATAAACACTTCCAACGTAATACCTTTAAACATTATTTTTGAAAAAAAAAAAACCAATTCAAATTGGCAGTAAATTTCTGTTCTAATTTTGAAGTACAACATTTCAACAAAGAAGAAGAATTTAAAAGAAGAAGGAAAAAACAAAATAATCCAAATTTGGTATAACGAGTATGTGTGTTACGAGAATAAGAGCGCTCGAGTTCCAATTTTTTTTTACTCACACTGACCATATGAACAACTCGTTAAAGTGAATTAAATAAGAAAGCAAAAAAAAAAAAACAACGACAACAGTAAACGAGAAATAAACTGCTGATCGTCCGTGCAGAAGTAAACACATATTCTGGACTCGTGCTGCATTTCATTGGTTGAGAGCCACATGTCGAGAAAGCACCAAATCTTGGTACGTATCAATCTGAGCACAACATTTTGCACATTATTTTTTTACAGTACAGTTTGTCTCCCTCTCTCTTTCGATACATAAAATGTAAATCATTTTAGCATGCATACGAAATGGGTGATAGCGACATATTATTGCAATCACACTGTTTTTGCTTGACACTGTACGCACCTTTCTCATGATGCAATTTTGCCTTTTACTTTAATATTGACAGGTATTGCATTGTTGCTTGTTGTGTATGTGTGTGTGTGTGTGTCTGGGTTGCGATGCAGGTTTTGTTGTTGGCGTTCAATTGTGTATTTTCACATTGATTCGCATTGTGCAGTTTCGAATGTTTTCTGCATTTAATGTGCGGATTCAATGAATGTAATTAGTAAACAAAAAAATGAGCGCACGCACATTTAATATAAACTTGATTACTCGATCAAATTGTCCCACTCACTCTTCATCACATTACCGAGAGATACATACAGCAACAGCAACAACAACAGAAAAGCAGCAAAATATTCAGCGCTAAAATAGATAATGACCAATTATTACACAATTTTCTGGTTTTACATTTCAGCGTTTATTACATTCCTTGTTTATCAAATCGCCATTTGATCCATCCGTACCCGTTACCGTGCATCGGTGATCGACTACATTTCACCATCGTTACTTTAATCTCATAACTATGATGTTCGTGCATGGCATATAATATTCGAGTTTTGCATACTATCGCACATGCACACATGATAAAAGTGACAGAAGAAGAGACAACAACAAAATGAATTGTATTCTGAACTGTCGCTCTTTTTTTCTCGTTCGTTTCATAATTTTCTTTCTACAACTCTATAGATTCAAAATGTTTGTTAATAACCATATCTACTTATTATCTGTAAGTGTTATGCGTGTACCTTTTTTTTTTGTCATTATCAAGCACGAACATACACACACATTCGAATATGCCAATGAATATATTCGAGAATTTGTAATTGTACCAAAATTAATATAAACGACAAACATTAAGTAATTCTCAGTCATTTATTCTATTCTTTTATCGTTCGACTCATTTATTGATGGTGACAAAATGTAATGAGAAGAAAAAATCGCAACAAATACACACTATTGATTCGGAGTATCATGTAAAACTATTTACAGAATAAGTAAAATGATTATACTGAATCATTTACGTACGCACTAAAATGTGTGTATATTTGCTCAAGGCTACGACATCAACTTTTACTCAGAGAATATACGATTCACATAAAGTTATTTCATACAAACGAAAAAAAAGAGAAACAAAAACAACAACACACAAACGCAACTTCATTGCAAACAAATGCTATTCAGTTCGCAAAAAAGTGTTATCGGATCCAATGATTTGGATGATGTCAAATACACAGACGCAAATACCACGCACCCAAATGGAAACTTGCCAAATGAATCAATGACTAAAAAAACAAACAAATACATGCACATGCATAAACGGAAAAGTATCATAATAGCGAAATTACATTGAACATACCATCGATATGGAAATGGAAACTTGTATATATAAAGAAAAACTTGCGGACAAAATGAAAAAGTGGTGTATAGAGTTTGTGGCACGTTTTGATCGTGCTCGGTTTGTTTGAATATTCTCCGCTCTCTCCCTTCAACTCTTTTTCGCTCTCGCTACTTTTGTTAATGAATTTTTTTTACAGCCATCGGTCAACCAAAAAGGCGTCTATTTCAAAACGTTTGTGATTGTGTTTGCTTTTGATCTATTTGAAATGCGATAGTGTTCGTTTTTTTTAGACGAACAAAAATCGCCCCGGCAAAATAACGGTGAAATTTATAAAACCGTTGAGCTATTTATGCCAACACATGGCATCACTGACGACATCACACCATTTGACATTGGATATAATATTATTCCCAATCACTGCTGGCACAGCTCATTGGAATTTATTTTATAAACAGAACATAGTAATTTACCATGTTCGTGCCATATTTTTCGTCACCATATTTTGTTAAAACCATAGGTATTTAAAATTGAATATTAATTCACTTTTCGTCACCGCACAATTCCAATTCGATCGCCACCCACGATTTTTTACATCACAAAGGCAAAAGAAAAACACACACAATTTGATGGCGGGGCAGACGTAAATATCGCAATTATTTTCCGGATTAATGAAATACGTCGGTCATTAGAAACAAAGTGAGAAAAAAATATGTATAAAATGTCAATCATCAAATGCTCTACAAATGGAAAATAAACATTGCATAAATTAAGGTTTTGCTATGTTCTTGACAATCATTTTAAATTGGCTGCGAGTTTATTGAAGTTGAGAAACTTAAGAAATATTGTGAATCAATAAAAATGTGCAAAATAATATCTATTTCTTCGTCGAATTCACAATTCATATAAGTTTGAAGTTCAAACTTTGAACTTTTATTGTCGATGAAATGATTTGAGAGCAAGGGGAAATATTTTTCGAAAAGTTTTCAGAAATAAACAACAAAACTAAACTTAAACATTCGTATCGAATAATTCAGTATGTTGTATCAACAAACATGCTTGATTTCTTCGAATGACATAATGGTTTTTGCTTTAATAATGATTATTCTTTGCTGTCGCCATATATAAATCTCAATTTAGCCAAAGGCAAAGAAACAAATGTCAAATTTGATTCGAAATATTTAATATATTTTTCACATGAGCAAAAATGTTATCGTAAGTACATGGAAAGTTTCTTTTTTTTTCACCATTTATTGAATCGTATGATGATAAATGTGGTTGGCAATAATATATTAATGATGATCGAAATCAATAATAATAATGAAAATAATGATGGTTGGACTTCTGATTCCATTATATAAACCCCCAAATGACAGTCGGGACTCTCATAATGGCCATGAGGGCTTTTGTGCTGAACGATTATAATGTTTCTGCTGACATATAGTATATCTATCGAAGCGTCCAACAAAACCAAAACCCTAAAGTATTCTATGTTTGGTGGTCAAATGATATTTTCCAATTAATTTCTTGTAATCAAAAGCTGAAAATGAACATTTGTAGAAGCTTTTTTTAAAAATAGCCACATTGAATAGAGGTTTTTCTGGTTTTTGGTTCTATCAAATGAAGTAATGCTTGATGTAAGCTTAAGTAGAAGCTAAACTGATGAGTCGTGAAAATTGTTCATCTTTCGGGAACTTGATTATCGAGAATTTACCACATTTTTGACTTTCGGGAAAATCTTTCGAGAAATAATTGGAGGAAAACTAATTTCCCGTTTGATTTATTCAAACGATTATGCTATTTGAAAACGAAAACGATTTGCAAAGCTTGTCGATACATCAAGCAATAGTTGTTGTGGATACCATTGAAATCACGACCCAGGCAATTTGTAACCGAATTTCTGACGTAATTATTTTTATAAATGAAATGAAATTGGTGTTTCAGGAAATGATTTGTCCCGTAGCCATGAAACGACACCACACTTATTTCTCCGCGAAAAATAACAAAGTCGCTTAATTATGGGTTTTATTTATATCTTAATTGGAGTTGGATTTCAATAATTCACAGAAATTCAAAGCGAACTTTTTGAATTGGGCTCAAAACATAAATTTGTTGATTTGTAATATGAACGTTGTTTTCTTTAGCCATATTGCTTCTGACACGGGTCAAACATCACAAAATAAACACGATACAAAAATGGGTAAATATTCCATTTTGTCGTCCAGCATATTCAAAACAACAGTAATTGATATTGATGTTGATTGAAGTATATTTTGCATAGAAAATAGCGGAAGTTTGATATATTCAATATGACAATGATGACGTGCTTATAATAACATAAAAAGTTTGTTGCGTGTTTGGCAAAGACTTTTTAGTTTCGTTGTCTAATCAATCATTTTGTTTCACAAGTTTTTCCTGTGTCCAGCCATAAAAATGCAGAGCATAAAAGCCAAACACTAAAAGCATAAAAAAACTGTTGTTGAAGCAAAATTTAACCGTATAAACGGTGATGCTTTTGATATACATACATGTTGTGAACAAAAAACTTGAGCATAGTTCAATTGTTTTCAATGGAAAAAATGTGTATATGTGTGTAAAAGTATAATGTTGATAGGAGCATTTGGTTCACGAGACTAATGTGCACAATTTCTGTCATTTACTATATTGCCATGCAACCACAAAAACCGAAGCCAACCATCAATACTGAATACACTTCTAACGGAAAAACATCAATCTTTCAAAGGGATCTACAAACATTACACGAATGAATGTGTCTGCGCGTGTGTGTGTGTGTGTGTGTGCATGTTCACAACAAATGTTTTATGTTTTGCATCGTAAATGCCTTCCATCTCTTTCGCGCCAAGCCATCATTTGCAATCTTGGACTTTCTTAATGTTCAACGACGCAAAGATTCGCTATGCCAACAAAAGAGCACATTATGCCTCTCAACTTTGTGGTTTCTTTTTCTTCTCCAGGATTATTTATTTGACACAGATCCACATGTTCATCATACACACAAACACATGCTCAAAGTTTTTCCTTTTTCCTGACTTTTTTTCAAGTCACTTTTGTGTGCGGTACCTTTTGATAAATCCACGAGAGCGACAGACAAAAGCAAGCACATACACTGGTCGCATTGAAGAGCATGCGAACGGTTAAGAAAATATGTTCGAAATGAAATTGGTTGCGTCGTGTGTATGTTTATTGGCCCAGTACTATCGTACAATATTGGATCTTTGAGTATACAAAATAAATTGCGTTTTATTGAAAAATTTATTGAAGGTCGACCATACGTGCGATTACGTTTTCGACGAATAAGGATTATCATTCGTGATATAAAAAAACGCACATTCACGATTTATCTTCCTCTGCGGTTCGAATCAATCCTCGATTTATTTAGCATAGAGATCAAAACCTTTGCTGCGCAACATCCATACCATTCGTGTTTCCATCAGATTTGTGTGACAAACACACACATTTCAATTGAGTGAAGAAACGAACAACAAATACAGATCACGATTGCTAAAAGTAGAGCATTCGAAGAAAAAAACGCAGCAGAATGTTATCGAAAAACACGCAAAACCAGAAAAAAGGGTGCCACTAGTTGAGGGACAAAACACAAACTGTGAGTCACTGTTTTGGCATGCGTTCAAATAAATAAATAACATTAATAATGAAAAACAACTCTGCTTTTCTTTTAAATGTTGTCTGTTGAATCTTTAATCAATTTTTAAAATTCGACAAAAAAAGCCAAAAAGCTATGAAACAAAATGAAAAAAAAAAAATCAAAAGCATATCAAAAAAGAATCGCACACAGAATACTTTCAAATTCTGTTGCAAAAAACGAAACATATAAAGATAAAAGCTTGTCGTCTTCTTTTTTTTTGTCTTTCAAATATTTTATCTTTCAGCAACAGTCGAGAATGATATTTTCCATTTTTATCGCATTTTTTTGTCATTTATTTTCCAAAACACGCATTTGATTAACAAAATGCTTACTTAAAATAGTCTAACTAGTTTCAATGCCATTGCTTTCAGTCTTGCAATTTGATTATCATTTAAACATTTTGAGGGCAACTGTTGAAAGGTAGCTGGCGTCAATGCGTTGCGTTTCAAAATTAAATTTGTAAATTCCCTTCGTTACGTTAATAAAGCGTTTATGTACACTTGTACACCAAAAGTACTCCCAACGTACTTAAGTCAATGTTTGTATAATGTCTCATTCAAACCAACTACCATTTATGATTTTCCTAATTACGATGAGATCTCATTTTTATTACAATAAACTTTCATAAATTACATATAATTGTGTAATGGAACGATATTCAAAAAAAGCACGGGTGAAAAGTGTGAATTATTTTGAGTTTCATTGCATAATGTTTACATTTTGCCACTCAATGCGACTTGAAACCGTACTTTGTGCATAGTTGCATCGCTCGAGGGAAGTTGTTAGAAAAGAACTTGTTGACAATTCCATACATGAAAATTCAATGCTGATTTCAGATGAGATACATTTAAAATTTGTCCAAAATATCTCTAATTTCAATTTTTTCAAGTTGGGAGAGCCCTCTTTCCATTTAAAAATAACAAACTTTACAAAAAGATAATTTCGGTAATTATTTCTTATTCTTTGGTCATCTTTAAACACTGAAACTGATTTATCATAACGAAGCCGTGGAATCAACAATCCGAAATTAATAAATAACATTTACCATTTGAAAGTACGATTTCGCCGCTTTATTTATATGTTGAATGTTGATTCATATGCTTTTTCCCGCCGAAATTTGCTTCTCTTTTTAACCAAAAAAATAACAGAAATTTGTGTTTAGCTGTATTATGGCGCTGATTTTGATGGTTGCAGCGATTGTTCCTATGAGAAGGAGGAAAAATAGGGGAAGAATGGTGCTGAGGAGGATCTTCCTCCTCAAGTGAGAAAAAAAATGTTGGTCAAAAAGCGATTTTCATCACAAAAATATCTTTTTTTAGTTAAATATAGTTCCTCACCTGAGGAGGAGAATCCTCCTCAGTGCTCTCCTTCTCCTCTTTATCCTCCTCTTCAGAGGAACAATCCCCGTATATTGCAAGTTCGTCCTTTCTGAGTTGAATCAAATTGAATATGTTTGATATTCCGATCATGCTAAATTAATTATGTAACATATTAACGACTAGGGGCTTAATACGGCAAAAAAATTCACAGGAATTCACGTAAATTCACACTTTTGAATCGAGTGGTTATTGATGAGTTCGGTGAATTCGTGTGAATAGAATGTAATGTGTCAAAGTAATAAAGTAAGGTTATGATAGCCGCAATATTTTTTAATTTATTATTTTTTCAATATTTCCGATTGTTTACGATAGAAAATCGCTCAAAATTGAAAATAAAATTAATTTTTATTAAAAAAATATAAAAAACATTTACAATTTTGTTAAACAAAATATAAATATTGCAGTAATTACCAGCAGAAACTATTCACCACTATCTCACATATTTGAATGAAATTGCCGTAGAATTCACTGGAATTCATTCGTTTGCTGAAAAATTCAGTTAATTTAGATATTATTATAGAATTCAGTCGTTGAAAATTTTGAATTAAGCCCCTTAATTAACGATATTCAATTCACTGCATGATGAAGTTTAATGAAATAAGTTTCATATCAAAGTGATAATTAGAAAAAACTTTAATTCATATGATGTTGACATGATTGTCTGAATTGAATTTGAAGGGGAATATGACATCTACAATTCAAAACAAAAAAAATTCAATACGCTGTATTTGTGTGTAGCACAAGGAAAAGGGAATCCACACGAATTTGAATGCAACGAAATCAACAAAAATCATGCATCCACAAAATAAACGATTTGCATTTCATTTCAAATGTTTTATTAGAGTTTGCAGCATAATGTATCATTATAGTTGACTTTTTTTTATCTCTGCATTGTGTCGTCCAAAAATTTCCACTTGTATACAAAATCGAATGGCATATAATATTTTCGCCATTTTCAATGAACCATTTAAATGCATACATATATCGCTGGTGAATTGAATGTGAATGAGAACACCAATTCAATGTTAAACTCAAACAAGCTGCTTCGAGTATTTTAATATGAATTAAATACACGATTGATGATGCAATTTAATCGAATATTATAACATACTGTGAAGCAAAATGAATACCACCAAAGATTTGTGGTTAAATCAGATATTTTGTTAAATATTGCATTATTTTCAAGTTAACGCATTCAAATTGTAATGCACGGTATTTTATTTGTTTACAGTATTAACAAATGCAGGTGGGACTGCTTTTGTTTTTTTTGCCAACATTTTTTTTACTCGAGTAAAAAATATATTATGGAAAGTTATATACCGTTGGAAAAGTAATTTTCGCAATTTTGGCACGTGAAATAACTTCGGCTCATGCTGACGCACTTCAAATGGAATGGTCGATGGCACTTGTTGCATTCGATGGAGTTGTTTCTGGTTAATTTGACTGGAAAATCCAGACCGAAATCATACAGAAATCCACATACTTTTCCGATTACGATGATTTCATCTTTGATGCGACGGCCCGTTTTCGGTTTGATATTATCAGAGAGTAGAAAACACTACCGCTATATGTATGTAGATTTTAAATACAAAGAGTCGCATTGTTCACATTAGAGTTCGCGAAAATTGTCGTGATCACACAATCGAAATGTGTACAAATAGTAACTATTTATATGCACTGTTAATATAGTATTACTATAGCGGCAGCGTTTTCTACTCTCTGGATATTATATACCAAAAATGGTTTCAAACATAAAGGAACAAAATAATGACGTTTGTATACATTTCTCTCAATAGTGTGATGTCAAATAGTGTCTCACCTTACGTACCTTTCCCCTACATGAATTAAATATTTAACCAACCCATGGAGTTGGTGGTTTTTAATTAGTAATTGATAAATATTGCATATATGTGATGGTATATTATCAATAAAGCCATATGAATTTCCATTTTTAAATCATTTAATGATTTTCAATTAAAAATCGCATTAAAATTGTCTAAATTTCAGTAAAAAGCTTCCATTGAAATGTGTATGAAAGTGTTTATATGATGCGATATGGTGGTGTTATATTACTCGTAGATTAACTGTGATCAATGAAAAAGTACATTTTTCACATCAATAAAAAAGAATTGTCTAGCCTTTTGACATGAAAACAAATAATCATTTGCCCGATTGAGATGTGCCAAATAATGACGAATGAATTGGAAAACACGAAATGTCCGATGTCTGTGCATACCAAATCTTTTCGGTCAATTTCATAAGATGAATTGAAGTACTTAACCCAATCATTGTGGTTTAGGTCTAAACTCTCACCCTCAGGTGACAAATACCGAAAAATCAAATGTGAACAATACACACATTTTATTTTGTTTGCTTTTGTATTTTGATTATTGTTCACAATATCCAATTATTGGGCTTTATTTTCAATGCTGTGATAATTGTCACAAAAAAAAATTGAGTGCCAACAAATAAGACAACGGGTGGCGTGCACTCGCTCGAACATACACCGACACATATCGAACATTGAACCGAATGACAATGTATAAAGTTAACTAGAGAAGATGAAGAAAAAAAAAACAAAACTGTAGGCGGTTTAACGCAATATAAGATTATGACTACGCCAAAATCCAAAGAGAATTATTTACTTTTATTATCGATTAATTAAATGTGCTGTCTCGATGTTTAAGTGGAAGTCTGCCATTTCAATTTGGGCATTTGAAACTTTTCTTTATATTATTAAAGGGAGAAGAATACTGAAAACACATTGACCGACGATGAATGATTGAGAGATGGAAAAACGAATAAACATAACAATTAACTCACAGCAGCACAATAGAATTTAGCAGACATCATAACCACCATCACAGCTTTACTATCATCATTTTAACGAAAAAAACAATTGAACGCGACTGAAAATCATCATAGCATCAAAAATGGAAATTGTATTTACCGGCCAATTTACAATGAAAAATTGAAAGAAAAATGTGGATGAGAAAAGGAAAAGACATCAATACTTGAATTAGGATGCTATTTGTAAAGTTTGACGAAATTCCATTCGTAGAAGAATGAGCTCATGAAAACCAAAACTAATTATTTTAAAACTTGGATGAAATGAAAAACAAAAACCAAATATCATCTTAAGACATTTTCTATTAGATTTTTGTTTAGGAAAAAGAGAAGGTCTTTTCTATTTTCCATTCGCATTATATCGAGTATTGTTAACTAGAAAATCAGCTTTCGACGAATTGTTAACTCAAACGGATAATTCAATATTTCATACATGAACATTTTCCGTGAATTTAATTGATTTTCGAATTATATCTACCGCTATTTATATTGATTAAATGACATGCAGCTTTTGTCCTACATCCATTGCTTGTACAATTAATCCTTAATGAGAGTTCAAAAAAATTAAAATTCGATCCAATTTTCGATAGGTACATTCCAAGTTTCTATAAATGATTGTAACATCAACCACATATGCAGCGCATAATGTTAAGTTTTTATTCGATTTTTTTTTCTCTGTGGTAGAATGTTCTGGAAAAGTTTCAAATTATACTCAGTCATGGTTATGTCATTTGAACTTAATGTAAAAAGAACGTTAACTTAATGCTTTTTGAAGGAACATTCACATTATCCATTCACTCAAAATGCAAAAGAGAAGCCAAAAAAAACCAAAAATGTAAAAGAGTTGAGTTTCACATTGGTTTGTGGCAGTGACGGTCCCTGTCATTAGATGACAAGCGAAAGAATAAGATATTCTGATGGAATTATCGTAGTGGAACGAGCACTGGTAATAAGCGACGGAATGAAAGACAGAAAGAGAGAATGAATGATATACACAAAGTTCAATTCTTGCTGTCACATTGAAGGAATCGAATCATTATCTGTAATTTATGTTGCGTCAACTGTGTTGACTCAACTCCACAGTAAAACACAGAGAGAGAGACAGAGAGAGAGAGAGAAAAAAAAACCAAGCGAAAATGTGCACAATCAAGTTATCATCATTAAAGAGGACACAAATATGTCAAATGAAAATTCGTTGTATTTTAGATACTTCATCATACAAAATTTGAAATATGAGCGATTGTTCGTGAAATAGATAGGTCCATTTTATTATTCAAAATCATCGCAACAATAGCAAAACGGAAACAGTTGAAACGGCGCCGAGAAAAAAAAGGCAACTGTGAAGCATTGCTCAGTTTAGCATTTGAAGAAATCAAATGAACGGTGGAACTTTTAGCATCAGCATATTCTATCTAGCATCACTTTAATAACACTGAATTACTGGCACATAGGTCGAATGCTCTTTTTCACTTACTGAAATGCAATTCAGTATTTTATGAGAGGAAATACAAAACAAACATTCAAAATGAAATACGAGTAAATATTGGAAAGCGCATCACATGAGCGCATCGTACGGTGCATTCTAATGACATATCAAAATACAGAGATATATTGCGAACGAAAAAAACACCCAAAAATAAAAAAACACACAGAATTTCAGCAAAATAAGTAAAGTATTTTCAATTGTGAAGAAAGTTTTTTTTTTCGTTTTGTTCGCACACGTTCCAAATGAAAATTTTCAATGCAGTTGTAAAAACAAAACACGGATGATAAAACATGCTTGATGTATCATCAAGCTTTAAACTCGTTTTCGGTTTGTTTGTACGTTGTAACGATTTGATTTTAAAAGTGTTCCGAAAAACGTAGCAAGAATATTCGATCGACCTTGTAGCTCTAGTAAAACAAACTACTGAATTTCTGTGTATTTTGATTAATTTTTAATATGGCTCGAGTTCACATCACTGCAGTCATCACACGATGTTATGTTTAGTTTGTCGTTTGTATCGATACTTCAAGCATTATTTCCAAGTACCTTGGCAGTGTACTTTCCCTTCGAATGAATTTGAAGTATTTTTCCATTTCCATTCATAAATTCATTCTAACGCGAGAAATTTGATTTCTTTTTTCTATCTCTTTCTCGTTGGTTCAATGGTTCTACATTTCTGGTTTGCATTTTTTTTCTCAAAAGAAACTGTTTGAAATACAAACAAGTACCATTTTTGTCAAGTGCTGATAGCGTATTCGAACATGCGAACATCCAAAAGAGAATTGCTATTCATTATTACGAATTCCGAAATCTCTGTAGAATTCTGGTGTGTCATTTGGAATATTTACGCTGTGAACATATTCGTAAATTAATAAATCTGAAAGCATTTTGACACACAAATACCATTGAAGAATATGTGAATTAAAGCATTTGTGTGATCTATTTGTAGTATTCCAAGGATTTGTTGGTTCCGGGTTTTCAAGTTGGTTTTCCTTTTTAAATGTGATATAAAAAAAGCCACACTTGCATTAAAATGATGTGAATCGTAACATTGCTCACTCCGATAAAAGAACATTTTTTTTTATTAATTTGTGCAAACAGGGATTATCCTTTGTTCGTCACTTTTTTCTGGTTTACCTTCCAGTGCCATTAATTATGGTTTTCATAACAATTGGACCGCACCAAAAACTGTTCCGTTAAATTGAAATAAACATTTAAAAATAAATTGCATTTTCAGAGGTTTTTCCAATACAAACTCAGAAAAGCATATTCACCACTCGAACAGATACGTAGTCTTAATTAACTTTGTTTCCAAACTATTTCTGCTTTCACTTGTACATACATCGGTTTTCATTCATTTTTAAACGTCTTTGACTTTGGTTGCTCTTATTGCGCTGGCATATATGTTCTTTATATTTATCTCAATTGAATCTATTGGAATGTTTGAAAAGTAAACGCAAAAAAAAACAAATCCAATTGAATTAGAGAAACCCAAAAATGTGGAGAAACTTTGACAAGGGTTAACGTAATTCGTGTCTATTTCTATATTTTTATGGACATTTGATATAAAGAGAAAATTTGAAATTCGCTGTAAAAAAATTTGTTTTTTTTTTCTCGCCAAATAATTTTTTCATTTGCATAGCATAACTATTTTCTCCACCACAAAACATGCACTAGTCATAAATTTGGATATTTAGTAAAATCACTGGGGATTTTGTGTGAATCAATATATAAGAAGTTTAGAAAAAAATATGAGGGAAACCACCCTGTGGAATACACCATTATACGAAAAATGAAACCAAATTTCAAATTGGAATATTGGATATGATATTTGTTTCTGAATTCTCTCTTCACTGAATGGAATTATGCATAGGTTCTGACATAGTTCGCATAGGTCGCATTGACCCCCCCTAGCGCCCGAGGACCCCCTCTAGAATTTTGAGAAAATATTCGATTTTCCTGGGGCTTTTCACAAGGAATAAAATTATTCCATTTTGCTAGGGTTTTTTGTTGCCAGCTCTCGAACTAAATCCCCCCCGAGAAGACATAGCATCTGAAAAAAAAAATTTGCTACAGATTTACAAATTTTCAGAAATATTCAATTTTGCTAGGGTTTTTTTTCGGCTGGGGACCCCCCGTCGATTTTCGGCCGTGACCCCCCCTCCAAGTTTTGTAGTGTCAGAACCTATGGAATTGTGTGGGAAAAACACAAACCACAGAATTGAACTAAAGAAAAGAAATGAGATTGAAGAAATAATCCAATAACAACGAAATAAATAAAATATTATCGATGATTGATTGCAGTGTATTATTTATTAGGTCCCACCGAACAACACTGTACTCGGATTGTGTATACATTTATGAGCATAAATTAAATATGACCAGTTTACAGATTGATTCAGACGATCAAATTGTATAAAAGAGAAGAAACTCTGACAAAATTTAATTTATACATTTAATTAAAAAGTCTAGCCATCTTAATCATCAACCATTGATGAAGCAAAAAAAAATGTTGATGAAGCTAGCACACAAAATTCCCAGTAAAATGCAAAGTTATTTTACGATGGTCAATTGTGATGATTACACATTTCAACTTTATTTGTGATTTTATGCGGATTGCAACAAAGCAACACCCAAATGGTGCCATTTTGACGAACGCACCAAATCAAACCACCAGTTGAATATATTTGCCTTGTTTGGTCTATATCGTACGTACACTTGGCAGTGCTGACAAATGCCAATGTCCATTGATATGCTCAAATGTGGATTAAGGCATTTAACACATGTAATAAGATTGACTCTCAATTATTCCGCTTCAGTTCAAACAATGAACAATTGCATTAACAATTTTAAACAGCAACAGTTGTCTCAACGGACTTCAACATTTAGACATTTCATTTTGAAATAAATCAGTTTTCAAAGTATATGTAAATTTTAAATGCTTGCACGTTGCCTTGGAAATTTGAATATTCATGTTTTTTTGACGTTGCCCATGCAAGATGTGCTTTGCAGAAAAAATTTGTAATGAAACAATGTTAAACTTTTTACCAAATCTTCTAATTTTTATTGATTTATTCCACTAATCTCCAAAGGAACATTTTCTTTTTCACGCGATTTTTTGTCATTTTGCCCGTACATTGAAAAGCCACACGTCCATATAAAAAACAAATTTTTGATACATTTTTGTTGTTTTTGTTGAAGTGTTGGATTATTTTTGTGATTTTTACCGGTGTTATACTGTCGTTTTACATGTTGCCTTTGGGGTAAAACATGTTCGACATGCGACAGCCGAATCATGCGAAACGGCCTGATATTATCGGTTACCTGTCAGCCCAATGTGTTTGCAACAGAGCAGAAAGTAACCAAGAAAATGTTTCTTCTCTAATGCCAATAAGTGTTACCATTACAATGTATTGAAGCATCAGTAGATGACTCGCTGGAGACTATGTATTTTATGTTTCTTTAACATTGATTCTTCATAATATTGGTAGTGCAACTTAAAAATGTCGTATTTGTGTCAACTTCTTATGTATCATACGCGCCATTTTTTTGACAGTGACAACAAGTGTATCTTAAAGAGCGTCAAAAAAACTATTAAATTTCATCTGTCAAAGTGAATAAAAGTTTATACACACAAGTTTTTTTATTGCGTTCAAAATGTCGAATTTCGTTCCAACAAAAGATCATTTGCGGGAAGTTTTAATTTGCTTCTTCCAGTTTAAAGAAAAATGCAACTGAAGCACATCGTTTACTCACTGAAGCCTATCCTGACTATGCTGTAGACGTTAGAATGTGTCATCTGTTGACGTGGTTATCAATGTATGTAATTACAAAGACAGAATTGTTGGATTCTGTCTTGACTAAATTTTGATATCGGTTGTTTTCAACCACAATTCGCACACGTTACCAGATGGCGTTTTTACAACATGGCATCTCTCAGTCATGATGGTTGCATTGAGCGAAAAACGGCCAGAATATGCGACCGGACATGAGTCAATAATTTTCCATCATTACAACGCTCGGCCTCATATTGCTCAACCGGTTAAAAACTATTTGGAAAATAGTGGATGGGAAGTTTTGCCCCACCCGCCGTATAGCCCAGACATTGCCCCTTGGGGGCCTCCTTCTGACTATCACTTGTTTCGATCGATGTAGAATTCCTTGTCTGGAATACGCTTCACTTCAATTGAAGGTATCAAAAATGAGCAGTTCTTTTGGCGCGGAATCCATATGCTGCCAGAAAGATGGGAAAAGGTTATAGCTTCCGATGGCCAATACTTTGAATGACATGTTATTTACAGAATTTATGAAATAAAGTTTTATTTTTACCGAAAAAAATGACATTTTTAAGTTGCACTACCAATATTTACCATCTACCAAGCTCCAAAGCATGTACGAATACTTCGAATACCTATGCTATAGCTCAGCGGCTTATTTTGTCGGAACCGCTGATTTGATGTATCAAAATTGATTTTATGGGAAGTAAGAAATTGAGCATAAAACTCTTGTTGATTTAAATGATTTTTTTTTTTCAAATCCACTTTCGACTCATCAGATATTTTAAGAACCGATTTTCTACGAATGCCATTTAAAATGTGTTTATATTTTAATTCCTTTATATACTCTCACTCTGTAGCAGTGAATAGATTGAGCTACAGCTATATCAGTGCTATTTTCACAGCTCCTATTCATGGGCGCTATTTACGACTTTATGATACAATTCCGAACAAAATGTTCAAAATGTAAATAGAACAATAGACTTATTGATTTTAGTATTTTTTTGCATAAACAAATCAATAGGTCTATTGTCCGGAATTGTATCATAAAATCGCTGTCCGTATGCGTTGTTCACAAATAGCACCTATGAATAGGAGCTGTGAAAATAGCACTGACATAACAGATTAAATCGAATGGCTTCCGCATAAAAGCACTAGGTGCACACAAAAAATAAATTGCAGACGACTCGTTTCATTCAATTCGAATAACTGGCAAATGTCATGGACTTTGAATACAAATCTCCAAAGTGGAATCAATTAAAAATAAGTAAACGATAAATAATAGTGGCACTTAACAGATCGATTTTTCACGCGTCGAAGAAGTGTAGAGGCTCTCTCATATTCGCTTTGCCACCACATTTGCATCGTGGATTCCACTTCGAACATTTTACAGCCCACTTCAGCAAACTTGAAATTGAAAATAAATGAAATGGACAGAAATCGTAAATAAGCCCAACAGAAACTCGATCTGTAAAATGTCTAAATGTGTTGATATCGAAACCATACGAACCGACGAGAAAAGACGAGAAGTTTGAAATCTTTTTCCATGTCTTCTTCTCCTCCTTTCATTCAATGAAATTCATTGATTAATGTCTTATATCCGCTTCGTTGTCGGAAACATAAGCACAAATGGCATTAAGCCTCGCCAATTCTCAAAAAGTTTTAGTCTATATGAATGTTTGTTCTACCGAATATCGATAAAGTTAAATAATCTAAAACAATCGGTCTGCGTATTGGTGTAGGTTGGTATAATAGTATAATGCGTACAAAGTATTTTTTCTCTCTTTTTATTCATTTTTATTTTCGTCGACAGACATGGCACCTGAAACACTGAAACTTCGCATAAATGTTATTGGCCGTTATTTTTATTGATATTTTTCATGTGTGTAACATATTATGATATATAAGCTTATGTTTTTTAAGTCTTATCTATGCCATGATGGCAATAAGCTTAAATGACGAAGGCACCTGAAACAGCATACAACACTTACACAGCATTTGGCTGAGAAGGCTAAAGGATGGAATGAAAATGCTTCAAAAACTTTGATGTAAAACCGAAAGAAAGCGCCTTCAGGCAACATTTTCTCTTATTATATTGGCCTTTGTTGTGTGTTCGCGCTGCAACTTTTTAATCGATAAAATGTAGCAGATGGCAGGAGAATTGCGTTGTTGGATTTTTCGCTTTAAGTTTTTTACCTGTAAAGGTCGCATTTTACTGTAGGTACTTTTGAGTACCGCGATTTTCGATGTAAAAGCGATGAAAAATTGAGGTTTCAACGATTTATTCACTTCAATTCAGAATACAATAATTATTATGCATTTTTGTTGATTCATTTTGAAATAAAATTCAGTAGACAATGTACCGAGATAATTCCAGCTACTTGAAATACTTCAGCTGACTTAAAAGTGCTACTATTCATATGAGCAAGGAAAAAACGAAAAAAAGATGGGCTATTTTTGGCCTGGCCAAAAGATCTCAATTCATTGTCTGTTTACATAAGAATATTTCACTAAATGAAGCGTAAACAGCATAATAACCATTTTAAATTCAAAGTAAGCTGATGTATTATACAGTAAAACCTCTATGTAACGGAAGAGAATAGAATCGAACAAATTTTCCGTTATCTGGATTTTTCCCTTTTAAAAAATAGTTTTCAGGGAAAATACGGACCAAATTCAAAATTCGAAGTTTCTTCTAAATTTGAATTTGGACCTTTTCTTCTAAATTTGAATGTGGACCTTTTCTTCAAATTTGATAATCCAAATTTAGAAGAAACCTAATTAACCACTTTTCACACTTTTAATCCGCTATTTGGAGGTTTTTCTGTATCATATAGAACAATGGGAATGTGTATTTGCTCCAGAATTAAAACTCACTGGAACAAGTGTACATTTTTATTTGCGAAGACAGAGTGGAGATTAGTGGGAATTTGACTTGAAAAATACAAGATAATTCATGACATGACCTAGTTCGTTCAATACGAAACTCTTTTTTAATAAGCTTTAAGGGCTGCTGCATTGATATGTTGCAAATGCATTAATATGAATTACCTCTCTGGAAGCGATAGTTTGAGTATAATTCTTTGCCATTAAAAAAAATAATCCAGTTATACAATATATTATATTGTATCCAAGAGATCATCCCTCTTCTTAAGCTAGTTAGTGAATCTATAACTTTAAAATCTGCCTTGGATTATTTGACCAACTATTTTGTCCCTGTGAGTTGGTATCATATCATATAATTCATATCATATATTCATGATATGAATCATATGTGAGACATCTCCAGACTTCATGAATCAATGCAAAAAAATGTACTGTCAAATAATTAATTGCGTAGAAAATGACGGTTGTCACAATTCCGGTCACAATTTCCATTGAAACATGGATAACATGGTTTCCATAGTGTCGTTAAGTCGGTTGTTTTCAGGAAATGGTTATATCATATCTATTGAAAATATCGAGAGGAGAGTATGTTTTTATTCAGACATTACTCAGCCATAAGCACTGAATAACAGACTCTCTTCTCGATATATTCAATAGATATTAAGTTCATTTAGTTAAGCCATGTTTTGAGATTGAAATCCCTCTTTCCTATGAAATGGTGAATAATCAACTAGAAACAAATATATTTATCGTTGATGAATGTTCCACGCGGAGAAAAAGATACTCGCCACGTCCATTTCAACACATAAGGATCGAATAGTTTTCTCACACAACACATGAACCTGTTGCAATATTATTTCATATTTATTGCTTCTCTAATACAGAGTATTATTGGCGTGCATTCATGCGATTCAAGAGACAGTAAGGGGCTTAATTCAAAATTTCAACGACTGAATTCTATAATAATATCTAAATTAACTGAATTTTTCAGCAAACGAATGAATTCCAGTGAATTCTACGGCGATTTCATTCAAATATGTGAGATAGTGGTGAATAGTTTCTGCTGGAAATTACTGCAATATTTATATTTTGTGTAACAAAATTGTAAATGTTTTTTATATTTTTTTAATAAAAATTAATTTTATTTTCAATTTTGAGCGATTTTCTATGGAAAACAATCGGAAATATTGAAAAAATAATAAATTAAAAAATATTGCGGTTATCATAACCTCACTTTATTACTTTGACACATTTCATTCTATTCACACGAATTCACCGAACTCATCAATAACCACTCGATTCAAAAGTGTGAATTTACGTGAATTCCTGTGAATTTTTTTGCCGTTTTAAGCCCCTAGAGAGACAGAGAATGAAAATGCAAAAATTTTAACATACAGTAAAACCTCTTGACAGTGGAATAAACATCGAAACAAGTTTGGCCATTCACCCAAGTCCATGTTAAAAATGGTCTACCAATAATGGAAAATCTACCTTCAAATATTAGTGGAGATAAATGTCATACTTTTTTAAACACTAAAATAGATCACATCATTCTTTTTCCATTCGGACTTTGTGTTTTTTTTTTTTTTTTTTTGCATTATAATCATATGCCGGAAAAACATTCAGAAAACATAAAATCTTCCGTAATTACAATAAATCATTAACATTGTTTTTTGAAAGAATTAAAAAATGACTTTGTGCGACCATCAAGTGGTTCCACTGTATATAATTGACTGTTTATAGAGCAACACTCATGAAACATTCTAATTAAAATGAACAAGGATAAGATGTGCACATTAAATAGAAGAAGTTCATTGCGCATGGCGATACAATTAAATGATATAGCGTTAAAAAATAAAATGCAGTAAATGCGACAAAAATCGCGCGCCATTGTCTTGATTTGGTTCAGTAAGCCAATAAAATGTTGAATTAATTGGATGTACCGAAACCGGTTCGCACACAATAAAACGGAATAATTTAATCAGAAAATTAAAACGAAACGAAAGAAAAAAAAACAAATGATCGTGAAACGTGTATATTTGACTGTGAGTCCAGTGCCATGTTTTGTGTGTGTGTGTGATTCTTCTCTTTTCTTTGTTTTAAGTTTCTTTGAGATATCTGGATTTGAATAATTTTTCACTTGTAATGATATTACTTGATCTTTTCATTGCACTCCGTGCAGAACATATGCATAATGTAATTAGTATTCATTTTGTTGTATTTTTTTTTCATCAAATTGTGTTCGAGACCGAAAATGACAACGAAACAAGAAATAATTTTATGCTTAAACTTTATTAAATAACGACTGAATGAACAAAACAGAATTAAAAAAAAAGCAAACACAGTGAATAAACAGATATCGTATCTGTAAAAACGATATAAAAACGAATTCAATAAGACAACCGTAAATGAGCGGAAAATTATACCTGAAAGAAATGTTGAAAGATCGTGTAATCACCAGCATTTTGATAGTGAATGTTTTTTTGTTTTAACAAAAATACAAAATGTCCGATTTAAAAGCGTACAAAGCAAATATGCATGTAAATTTATGAAATGTACAAAAACAAAAAGTCCAAACAAAATAAAAAGAAGAACGAATTCAAGGCCATTTACATTCCTACATACACATTTGTTTTTTCACTCGCCTTTTTTTATTACTTGCATTTTATAGATATGTTTTCTATTTATGAAACAAAAACAACTGCAATTATGATTTCAAAAAAAAAAAAACTCAAGAAATGAAGCGGTTCTTTCGACTAAACGAAAATATATGCACGATGTTTGTTAGACCAAAAATGTGCATTGGTCAGTAGATATAGATTCAGTTCAATTTCAGTTTAAAATAGCATTCAATTGATGATTCAATGTCACAGTTAACGATATCCTACTTTAGAAGAGTGAAATAAACAGGATCGCATTCTTACTTGGGATTATCAATTAATTATTTGAAAGTAAAAAAATCGAATAATAAATTTTTATCTGAGAGTCGGAGAGGTTATAATGATGCTGCAAGGCATTTTGGGCACAAATCAATTAGCGACGAAAATATCGGTAGGCATATATGAACAACAGCATCACATGCCGAACGTTTATTGCACATGCATATATTGCGCATTTAATGCACACTAATGGTAAAGTAATTAAAAAGAATAAATGATGAAAAGAGATACAGAGATTCTATACAAGAAATGAGCACAAATAATGATTGACTCATTAGGCGATAATTATACATTAACCGTTCCAAACGCCTATCATAAATTATATAAATTTAACATTTGAATGCATTAAAATAAATCGTTCTCACAAATTCTTCAATTTGAGATTCAAGCAAATAACAGGTGGAGTCACTTCTCTTTGGCCATTCTCGCTGTGTGTATGCAAAACAATCGAATTGCAATTATGTTCTTTTAATTTGACACAAAGTGAGAGAAGAGTGAATGTTTTCTCGATTGTGCACAGGTTTTTTTTTTGCCGTTTAGTTTGGCATTATTTTCACAGCGATACAATTCAAAACCTGCTTGTTGGCAATGTGAATTGCCGTCTTTGTCGGTTACTAATAAATCACGTTGTCTGACAATATGTGATTTTGTCTGTGCAACATTAAAAAAAAAAATTACAGGCTGTACAAAGCAGGAACAGCACACGCACACAAATCCAATGAACTGGTTTTTTTTCTTCTTTATTATTTATACGCTTTTTCTCTCTCTTTCTCAATTTCTGTCTCAATAAGATGTCGTGCATCTAACGATGAAATAATCATCATAAAATGCATTCGCAGCTTTAACTTTTTTTTATTATTATACAAGTTTTTTTTCTCGAATATAAAAACAAATGCAACTTCACAAGATGAGATATAAGAAAACTTGAGATTCTTTTAAACAGTCAAATAGAAGCCATTCTACTTGAAAAGAAGCGAAACAAATCACCTCAGGGCATTAGAACTTACCTAAATAGATTTAAAAACTTTCTCATTGTCCTAATTTTTGCCATATTTATTTCAATCAAGTTTTTTTTTCTTCGTTCAGACATATTTCCTTTGGTTACTTTTTGAGAGAGCGTCTACTTCACCTCTTTTTTTTTGCCGCTACTCCGACCTCTTAAAACACAGTTCACGGCTACACAAAGGAATAAGATCAAGATCATAAGCATAAAGGCCATTTAACAAATTATTTCCTTTACTTAATGTTGAGCACTGCGAGCGAACGGCAAAGCAAGGTTTGTGTATGTTTTTTTTTTCTTCGTCTCTCCAATTAATTATTGACGGAAAACAATTTTGTCGTATTTTCCGACCATTCGGTCGATTTTAATTAGTCTCATGAAAGCGGTTACCAGATTTATAATAAGTTTTACAGCCATTATTGGACAGTTCCAACTAGAGACACACAATGATTAAACAAATGCAGATACAGTATAAAATGGGACCTTTGCATTTGTTCTTTCCGTCATCATTAAATCAATTTAAAAAGTTTTTGTCGAAAAAAAAAATCTTGATTGCCACAGCTAAAAGTTATTGTTTTTTATTAGTCAGCCGAGACTCTTTGTGGAAGGATGGCTAAAGTATGACACAGACTTTGGACGAAAAGGTGTCTATGATTGAACACAAATGTTCGTCTTCAATTTGATAACTTGATAGCAAGCACTTGATAAATACGCTCCGTATGATACACAGTTCGAATTGTGTTTTGTTTATGAATCTATTCAGAAGTATTAGTACATTTTCTTTGTTGTTTTGTCGGTGAAGTTTTCTTTTCCTCACTTCGCATTCAAATTGTACGTCAGTGTAGAACACATTTATTTGAATTGGATGATTTAAACTCATTGCCAAATTGGTCGGTAGCTATACCATTGTTTTTTGTGGCTCACAAATTGTGAATGGGAATGTACATTGGGAATTTGTGGCGAAATGAATAGAATTATTATATTTAGATAAGCTCAGGTATGTTTTAATGAAAATTAATTTTGTTAGAAGTTGCATTGTTCACATAATCGACTAATCGGATTCAATGTTTGATAATAATATTGGCAATTGTAGTGACTTCATTTTGTAATTATCAACTATATGGCTGGTATACACGATTCAAGCTTATCCATGTAGTACGAATGTAAATGTTCAGGCTAAAGCATTGTTTTCTATTACAGCAAATATTGTCGGTTGATGTAAATTTCGTTCAAATTATAAACTATGAATTGAATTCATAGCCACTTCCCTCTGAGTTTAAAGTGAATTATATTAGCTAAGCTAAACTAAACAATGCCTGTATATTGTTGTATTTTTCTTCCTTAAGCTTTTTATTTGCATCCCATGTACTTGCTGCTACAGTATAATATTGCGCATATTTATTTTCTTCGAAGCAAAAAAAGAACAACAACAGCAACAAAAGCGATAATAATAATAACACAGATAACCGAAAAACATGGTAATATATAGTTAAAGGGGATGGAAATAAACAACCGAAATGTAATGTTCAGTGTGCCAAAGTAACTTGATAATTTTCGGCAGTTGAAATGAAATGCTGTTCTGTATCGTTGTTTTGTGAACAGGAAAATGTGAGCATTTAAATTTGAATTTGAATATGCTATGTTATTTGGTTTTTACCTTATAATTTTGTGTGTTGTGTCTAAGTGTAAAAGAATGAAAGCAGCAGCAAAAAACATCATGCCTTCATATATTTTATAAATACAGTTGTCATATGCATTTTATTATTATTGTTATTGTTCGTACGTACGGCAACTGCTAGAAGCACATCGAAATGTGAATTCACGTGTTGAATTGCAAACATGAATTGTGTGTGTTTTTTTTCTTCTTCTCTTGCCTTTGTATCTTTTGTCTTTTGTACAATCGAAAGAATGTGAGATGATAATAAACATTTATTGAAACTGTAAGAATTCCGCATTTGAATTTTCACAACAATGAAAAGCGCTAACATATCTATTTTTATTATTTTGTTTTTCTTTTTCCGTTCTCCCCCTTTTTTTCATAATTTCATTTGCTGGTGTGTGCTTTGAATCCGTCGTGAATACGAATAGAACAAAAGCGCACAAGGTAAAAATGTGTGATTTTTATTACAAAGAGAAAAAGAGGAATGGAGAAGAAAGGGCGAAAAAAAGTGTCACGATCCCCAAAATTTCACGGGATTTTTATTGCGACGTGCACGAGCGTATGAATTGAATACAATGACAACCCTCACACGAATTTTTGTTTGTTTGTTTGTTTGCAAGAAGCGGCACAAGTGTAAAACATTGTGTTATGCGACAAACATAATCAGAAAAAGCAACAACAACAACACACATGAATTCACATTCAATTCCTTAGCGGTGCAAATACCAGAGTTGTGTTGCTTCACTTCATCAATTTCGCAGAAACTTTGATGGCTCTTTTCTTATTTATTGTGCACAATATTTAAACTCATTTTATTGGGATTCATCGAACCTTACTAACTTTCCGGGCATCGTTATTCTCTGTTTCTCGTCATCTTTTCATTGGGAGAGAAACAAAATTGTAAATGTTGAATTGAGTGAGAAAATGTCATTCGAAAAATTCGTTATTTCACCATAAGTTTAGTACGTACGGATGGATGATAGTAAAAAAAGGGAACTTCACATCCCACCGTATGCTTCCGTTTATCGAATACATACGAAGTGTAACATTTTGTTGTGAAACGCATAGCGATATTGTTCTGTCGAAATCAATTTCAAACGATATTCTCGTTCTCTGCAGCAAAGAATAACCATCACAATGTAATTACGATAATTTAAAGTGATATTTATTAATCGAATTGAGGCTTTTCACATAGTTCTTTATAATTGTCATTAACAACATTTTGAGATATGCAAGAAGCCAAGCGTATACGCACCCTTAAATTGCAGTACTTTAAAAGTCCATTATAATTTATGTTGTGGTTGTCCTTTACAATGAATAGATGCTTAATTGCTTCAAATAATAATAAAATGCAAAAAAAGTAACATCAAATGGCAAAAGTCTCGATGTCGAAGGTCGAAAAAACAATCGATTTGTTTGCAGTAATCAATTTTCCATTTAAAAACGAGAACGTTTTGATTTCAATATTATTTCAAACGTGTTCATTACCTTGAATGATGCAGTGAATGAAAGTGGCATGAAAAGCAATTTCCTTTAGTTTTGAATTTGTTGGTAAAATTTATCTTCATTTTTTATATACTTTTTTTTTCTACTAGTACTTTCTTGTAATTTGAGAATTTTTTGAGTGCCATTATCGATAAGACTCTTAAAATGCAGGAAAGTCATTTTCAAGATGCATATGTATCATTCAAATCATAAATGCGCAACAAGAACAGTTCATAGTCGAACGTAATACCATCGAAGAATAAGTGTATTGAGCTCATTTTTTAAAAATCATCTTCGACTGAATAGCAAAAACATAAATGTATACACTAGGGTGCATCGATTTCTTATTTCTGTATATTTTTTTAAAAAACTTTTGTGCGGATTTCGTAGACCAGGTCCAGAGTAACAACTTTGAACAACACCGTTCCCATTTTCACCCAAATGTAGAAATCCAGAATACCAAAATAGAACTCTTCATTTGGCGCATAATATTGAAGGATCAAATTTTTGTTGTTTCATAATCGAAATGTCCCATTTAACGTGATATTTCGTCTCATTTCAAATGAGACTTAAAATATTGTCTGCTTCAAATATTATGTAATACACAAGCGACTTTACAATTTGAATTATTTGATCCTTTTTATTTGAAAATATCATGAATAAATTTGGTTCAGAAGTTGTTCGCGGCGTCAGTACCGAAAATTAGGATTTGTTCTAAAATATAAAAAAACCTTAAGTAAATACTTGCACTGCATATTTAGCAGTTGTCGTAATGTTATTAACGAAATATTTTTCTACTACATTTTTTTTTTTTTTTTTTTGAATGCTTTTCAAGGTCCAATGTTCGAATATAAATTTTCAGATGTGAATCAAACCTTGTCCAAAATTGATGGATTGGCGAATATTTTCCAAAAAAGATTGATTTTTTTTCACTTTTCGGATTGAAGGGATTCCCCTAGGGCGATACAGACAAAATCGTACCCCACTCAGTTTTCCACTGCGTCATACAAAGTTTGTGTGCGATATTGGCCAATTCATATTCTTCGCAGCATTTATTGGAATCAAATGAAAAAAGTGTTCATTGATCATTTTCGATTGACTGGCATTCAGGGAAACATGTATTTTTTCGAATTTCTTTTATTAAAAAAAAATATCTATAAAAGAAAAAGAAAAAGAAAAACATTCGATAAGTGTTTAGAGAGTATACGACGTGCAATATTTTATAGCTATTTTCAATGAAATGGCATCGGATAGATTCGATGGCAGTATTAGTTGCCAATAGAAAATACAAAGCCAAACAGAAAAAAAAAAAAAGAAAATTCTAGAAGAAATCATTTATGCGATTTATTGATTCGTAATATTCAATTCAGAAAACGAGAACACTTACAATCAAATATAAAAAGCACCACCACCAACAGCAGAAGGCGCACCAATAAATGGTTTGATGCCAAATACGAATAAGTAATGTTTTGTGTGTGTATAAAAAAAAGAAAAGATTGGATATGATGACGAACACGGCTTTAAAATTATTTGGTTTGTCTAGGGCATATGGCTGCACAAAATAATCGCAATCACAAAATGCGTGGAAAATCCATAAATGTTTCAAGTTAATAACGTTTTTATTTCAGCACTTTTAATCGTTTTAATGTGTTCAATAAAATTGCAAAACGATAAAAGAACGAAAGTGATGTGATTAATGTTACCCAGAAGACTAACGCCCAACGTGTGTAAATGCGTTTGTTTGTCGTTTAAGTTCAAAGGACTCTTTATATCACACTCACTGTTCTTTTTACCATATTCTTATTCGCCATCTCACCCGCTTCCTTTAGCTCAATATAATTCGCAATTGCTTTTATTTTACGCTCGTTTTGTTATATCGAGAAATTCAATTACGGTTGCGATTTAACCATTCGCAAAATGTTAAGATATATGTGTTGGCCATGATTCCGTTCCATTCACATTGCATGTGTTTTCTATTGTCGGCAATACGCGCGCACAAATGCTTGGATTTTCTTTTCTTTTTCCTTTCGTTTCAGGCTTCGCATCAATTTGATTGCAACATAATATATTAAATTTTCTTTGTTGCTTTTGTCGCTTTGGGACTGATTTCAGATTCCTCTTGTCATAGGATTCGATTTCAAAGTTAGACATTAAGATCCTTTGCTCTTTATACAAAAGAGAAAAAAAAAAACCACAAAAATTCACCACTTTCCAACCAAATATGTGTTTGAGGGTAAGACTGCCTAATTCCGAGTGAGTACCGCTGAAAAAATGTCTAAGTTGCAGGAAAAATACCCTTACATACATTATAAACATCACTAATTTTGTTCGTTTTACAAATTGTCTGCTATTTGTATAATTTCACTTATTTATAATACAAAGCATTCCGTATGAGCAATGATTCTCATCATGCTATGTGAAAATATAAAATATTTTCATTTTGCATGCATGCTCTTTGCAGTGTCACTATCCATTTGTTGACGCAGTTCGTGTAATGCAAGCGTTAGAAGTTTTCCTCGACAATCTTATGACAAAATATGTTCATATTAACGTATTCATTCATTTTCGACTCGCATTTTGGATCATTTCAATGACTGTTGTACAAATAAACAATACAAATTATCGTATGGACAAGTTGAATAATTGGAGTTGAAAAAAAACGAAGAAAATTTGTTCAACTCAAACAAACTCCGTCTCAAGCAGTATTATTTGTTGAAACAAGAAAATAATAATATATCTACTTACGATGCACGGTGCAACAAATATACCACAGATTATTATTTCCATTCTCCAACTTCGAAGTTATCTAAATGAAAAATGTATACGTTGGGATTTTTTTACTATTTAAAAAGCTTCAATTTCTTGGTATTAAATTAGAAGACAAAAAAATGTTTCAATTGTTTTTCTCGGTTATACGATGATAAAATGAATGGCATTACATTTGAAATATTCTATGTCTGTATGACTCAGTGAAAAATTGCAATTTATATTTGAAATGAGTTGTTGAGAAGTATTTTCATTAAACACATACTAAATTTATGTGACAAAAAAGAACCGAAATGAATTTTGTTTCAAAATCAGACATATGATTGTTATGCTGCATGAGGAGCTGCTTTTTAAAAATGCTCCTCAGCTGGCTCCCAATGATTGTTATAACTTTGACCAGAAACAAAAAAAATCCAAAACAATTCGATTCGCAGTAATAAGTTATGTCGTGGTTCTCCACCGTGTGTGTGCACTCATCATTTTTTCATGACAAAATATTTTTTAAATAGGTTGCCTCTAAATATATGGAAAGGATGTGTATGTACAAAAGTTTTCTAGGTGGGCGACCATGGCATGGTTTAAAAGTCAAAGTAGATTATAACATTGATTATTTTGCCCACGTGAATTTTTCTTGTTAAGTATCTCTTAATAGCACTTGTTTTTTTTTTTTACTTTGGAGAGGACGAAACATCCACACAAAATATATTAGGTTGAATAGGATAAACATCTAATCCATAATGAAAGGCTTAGCTAATTGATGATTCAATGTCCAATTTCATTTCCCTTGTGAGAAATAAAAATTGAATGACCAACTGTGTGATTGATTACATAGATATTTTTATGGAAAAAACAATAATCAAATAAAGAAATTCCATCGATTATCCTTATTTAACTAGAAATCATGTTGATCAACTGTCTAGCATACTTACTATACAGTCGTCCTTTATCGATTACCATACACACACACACACACACGTCAAACTTAGACAGCCAATTATGTTCCAATTTTATATGCAGATGGGATAAGCCAATACTTACGCCAAGTTTCCCATTTAAATTCAGATTGGATTTCAATTTTCAAGTGTGGCGCCAAAAAATTGTCGAAATTCAACGTCGTTGATTCGTGAGCATTTTGCTTGATTTACTCTATAAACAAGTTTGAAGTTGGTGATACAACGATTGGGGGTTCTTGCACACAAAAAAAAAAAAAAAACACACACACACCATGAACTTGTTTCAATCAAATTCTTGCATCAACACGTAACGGAAATAATTTCTAAGAGAAAGGCTTGCGACAGACGATACCGTAATGTTTTTTATGTGTGTATGTAAATCAGATGAAAGGATGAACTGTTTCAAAAAGGAAGCGGTACGGTAATAGAGTTTAACAACACCGAACATTTTTTGCTTGTTTTTCATGCTCAAGTCGTCTTTTGAAGATTAACAAAGTGATGGGTTGCATGAACAAAGTTATGCATAATACGGTGTACAACGTACACATCCTTGAATGATAAGCTTTTTTGTATATTTCATTCATATCGGGGCAGCATTTTTTATCTGCTTGCATTGCATAAATCTATTTCGTCTATAGGGAAACGAAAGAGTGTTGGATTAAGAGCTTCTCGCAAGTTCATGGTTAATTAAACGAGCAAATCGAGACCACCTAAAAATATCCAAAAACATAGAAGTGAATGAAGGAATTATTAGATACACACTTACCTAGACATTAAAAAGCTCGTTGCTGGTTTTTTTTATGAGTTCATGGTAAATAAGGCGTGAAAAATATCCAGTGACGGTGGCCGGTCGTAATCGCCTACGAACAAACTGAACATAAAATGATACTGAAATGAATATATGAATTCATTTTTGGCTTAGACTATTTATTTGACACCCATAGCAAAACGAATGTACGTCTGATCATGTTGAGCAACGTCTCTTTTGCTGTTTCGTGTGTTTTGGGCCAACATGAAATATAGGCTTTTTAGTTTCATTCAAGCATCTAACGATGTGTCATTTTCGAGTCATTGTGCATTCAGTCAAGCGTTTCTAAATTTTTCCGATCATAAATTGTCGGATCTATGGTGAAAAAAACAGTATATACAATACATTCGAATTAACTTTGATGAGATATGTATGTGGTTAGCACGTGCGTGCCATAGATAACAATCCACCCTTTATTCATACAAAAGCATGTTATTAGGAAAAGAAAAAGAATTTTCAAGCAAAAACTTGATAATGTTTTATTGATGAGTGTCACATCGAATTGTTGACTGAATGGGTTCATGCAAAAAAATGAGGGTACATTTTTGTCGATAAAAATAAAATATAAACAATGCTTTTGCCTTGGTACATGGTTTGAGTCATTTTCATCAGGCCATCAATTTTTTTAAAAAAGAGAATTCACACGTTTGGCATAGCCTGTTTTTAACGCCAAAATAAATTTATCATTCAAATGCGATGATAATGTGGCTAGGCATGTGCATGTGACAATAACCACAATAGTCAAGCACAACTGATGTCTATACGTCTAAACTGACCACAGGCTTCATATTGTAATAGAAAAACATTACGGTGAAATATTTGGCACATTTGATATTTGCATGATATGGTTGATGTGATCACATAGACAGTGTCTATCATTCCAGCCCAAATATACCGCAAGCAAAAAGACAAGCAAACAAATAAATAAAATTATAACGTTTTATATTTTCTGATTTTCGTTGCAGGTTTCACAATCCAGGACCTTCATCATCGGAACATTTTTCGCCTGAAATGAACGCAGTTTTTCGGACGAGAAAACAAGACTTTAAATAATAGATAAAAAAACACAAAGAGTGGTGTGCGAAAAAAACAAGCAAACAAAATCATAGTGAATAACGGGCATAGCGAATTGAAAACAAAATTGTATTTACATGTGTATCACAAAATTTGTGTTTATTTGAAAAGCCATCGTTGTTTGTATTGGATGGAAACGATTGAACATTACGTGCTATCTACGTGCTATTTATTCACGACAAAGTCAATGACGACAACAAACCCAAACGCGCTACGAAAAACGCAACGGCAAAGTGACAAAAAATACCAATATAAGCCAGTTGTACATTGGCAAACGAACAAACAAAAAGCATAGCACAACCAAAACAATCCACAATCAATTTAAAATGGCTCTATCACTTGATATAAACCAAACAATTACCGATATCATAATAAATGGAACAAATTTAACGACCAATGAAACTGAATTTAATTCAATAGCTACAACACTATCGTCGACCGATACAAATGTTGACATTGTACTGTTATACGGACCCAAACGAGATCCATTGTATATTGTCATTCGTAAGTTTTCAATTCATTTGCATAAAAATTTAATGAAAAATTGAAAAAAAAAAAAATCTTTATGAATTTGGCCATTCAATGGTGCATTCATCGATGTCATTTATTTTATTTCTATCTCTAATAGCCATCACATTTGTTTACATGGTAATTTTCGTGACTGGTGTCGTTGGCAACATATCCACCTGTATAGTGATTGCAAAGAATAAATCGATGCACACAGCAACAAATTACTATCTCTTTAGTTTGGCCATATCCGATTTTCTGCTGTTAGTTTCTGGTGTGCCACAAGAAGTTTACTCGATTTGGTTTCGATACCCATATGTATTTGGTGAGGTGTTTTGTGTGTTACGTGGTTTAATGGCTGAAACAGCTGCCAATGCAACTGTATTAACAATCACATCATTTACTGTCGAACGATATTTGGCAATATGCCACCCATTTTTACAACATACAATGTCAAAATTGAGTCGTGCTGTGAAAATTATCATTGGAATATGGATCTTATCAATTTCACTGGCCATTCCACAAGCTTTACAATTTGGTGTTATGACCGACGTAAATAACATCGATCATTGTACAATAAAGCGTGTCATTGTCAAACATGCATTCGAACTATCAACTGTTTTATTTTTCTTAGCGCCAATGACATTAATTACGGTTTTGTACATATTAATTGGATTGAAATTGCGCACATCGGGTCTAATGAAACGTGAAAATGGCGTATCGATGCAACGGCGCGTTCATGTAAATTCATGTCATCGGCAACAGGCGAGCGTCGGAACCAGAAGAGTTCTCAAAATGCTGGGTAAGTTTTGTGCACACACAATAATAATGAATTTTATCATTTTCGCAAACATGTTGAGATATATAGAAAACATTTCATTTTATGAACCAAATTATAATATGCAATAATGTGGTTGGCATATTACTAATGGTTCTGAAATCCAAATGTGATTAATTATTAATGAGGGTGCATTCATTCATATAAGCGCCATGTGCATCATCATATTGTAGTGATACGGCATGCAGGAATCGCTTTCCCCTCGTTGCACTTTCATTATTGGATTTTCTGATGAGTTTAACGATGTAAATTTTGTCATATCACTAAACTTAATAATAATTATCATTTTGTAGAATGAGCTGTCCTCCTTCATACTGACATTTTGATAAATTTCCAAAAATTGTCTATGTCATTGCTATTATCGTGCCCGTTTCAATTTAAAATCAAAGGTGTTACTTATTACAACAAACGTCTATCGATTCGCAATATACTAAAATTATGTGCATGTACGTCATTAAGACATTGAACTTTATTGTAAAATGATGAAAAAAAAAACAGTGCGAAACAAATGTCATTTATCGTGTCGACGTATTCGAAAGGATGACTCCAATTTGTTGGAAAATATACTGCATGACATTATTGCTTTCCAAAGCATTAGCACATTTTCATTTAAATGGACAGCGTAAACCGGATACAAAATCATTTTAATAATGTAATTTCATCATTTAATCTGTAAATCATTTTATTTATTTCAACAAGACTGTATTAAATATGTCGTGCTCATCATTTAAAATGTTTCATCATAGCCGTAAAAATAAGCTCTTCTCATAGAAAATTCACATCAAATCTACCCAATGTTGATTTTAATCGTAGAAAGCTTTGCTATAATCTTAATATCCCTTTAGAAGATTATATGATATTTAATTTTGGGTTGCATTTTCTCCCATTTTTCATCTATTTTGGAGTGTTTCTCATACGCATATTTGTATTCCAATCAACCAAATGTTTGTTTTTTTTTTTTTTTAATTCAAGTGTTTATTTGTTCAATCTAAGTTCATGTGTTTTTATTGAAATTCATGGTAATTCTATTGAGGCGAGAGCCCTCGATGTTTTTATATTCAAGAGAAAATTTAATCTTATTTTATTAACACAGAAAGTTGGTATATGACATAAGCAATGATCAAACTCGAGTTGAATGATATGGTGTTTACAAAGATGCAAGAGACAATGTATCATTAAATTGCATAAATAAATACCGTTTGCTAAATAAACAGCTCAAAAACCATTTAACATTGAAGTGAAGATGATAGAAGCGTCATCATGATAAATATTTCATTTGTAAACATAAACAAACAATAATGAAATTTGAAGTGACGTGCCCTGTATTCTTTGCTTTGATGATGTTTTTGCTTTGTTTAAAGTTTTATCAGTTAATTTTGTAATTTGCCGTGTATTCACAGCAGCACTTGTGTGTTCAGACGCAGTGAGAACAAAAGCAGCGTCTAACGCATGGTCGCATGTGAATTAAATATACATACGGTACCGTTTTGCAAAATTTACATAGCGACAACAACATATATTATAGCACAAATATGGATTGTGTGTTTTGGTATTTAACGTCAAACTGCACATTATGTTAATCGTTATGGACATTTTTAACTGTACAAACTACATCTGGATCAAACATATTCACTAATTTATCAGACTCGGAATACAGAATATTTTATAACTGTAACACTTCTAGTAAAATTATTAAACAAAATAATGGGATCCCAAGGATAGGAGTTATAAAGAATATAGAATGAAATATTGACTCTTACGTAGATTTAACCTTCCTACGCCTACGCACAGAACAAAATAATAACGCAAACGTACAAAATTTCTGCTCATATAAAATGTATGAAAAATCTATGAAATTTACAAAATTACGAAGTTTTTTCGGTCCAATGGACAACTTAAATTATTTTTCAATTTTTAAGTAATGAATAAGTAATAGCTCATTACTGAATTATCAACCAGCAACAAAGAAATCTGTCAGAAAGTCATATTTTATCTATTTAATAAGAATATCCAATAAAAGTATAAACATAAATACAATTATTAATAATTTTGAGTTATTCATAAGCAACTGCAACTTAATTACTTAGTTAATTTTATTTGTGGAGATCTTTCGTGCATTTTTAAATAATATTTTTCTTTTTCTTACACTTTATTATAAAGCATTCATTATTACTGATTTTATTATAAAGTGTATAATTTGTTGAAAGAAAAATAGTATTTTTAAAATACAAATCAAAATATTAATTAGTTAGTATTAGTCACGGTTTTAATAGCAGTTGAAAGAACATTTTGCGGTTATTTATTTTCTTCAAATGAAGTTAGACAGTCGTCTACAGCGGAAGATTTCCCTAAAAAAATTCTCAAACAGTTTTTACCAGTCTTTTTCCGAAAATCTTCCGGCATACCTACAAAACCCCCAAACATTGAACAAAATCTCCAACATCAAATCGTTCATTTCTCTCATGAGATCCAGCTGATTTTCATTAAAATCAAGCAAAAAATACGATTGGTGCCAACAAAAATTGTTTGCTTTTTATCTTGATTCGCTTGGTGGCTAGAAAGTTTGAAATTCAAAAGAAATCCTTTCAACCACTTTATTCCATATGAAATATGATTTTCCGCAATTTCTAATAGAAATCTGGTGAGACGAAAGGTTTAAATCTCTCTGTCTCTCTCTCCCTCTCTTTGTGCATTCTTTATTTGGTGAAAATGTGATTAACAACACTTCTAATTAAAAGTGCCAAAGGCACAGCAAGCCGTAATTACTCTTGATACTTTCATTCGTTAAATATAAGCGCTCACACCTAAAAACAGCGCGGTCGTCTTTTTTCTTCATTTTATACAATGTCCAATGTGAGGCCGGATGATTTTTTAATTTCTTGTAAAAGCTTTCGTTATGCTTATAATCAAAATACGAGTAAATTTATGTGTTTGACCATTTTTTTTTTCGTTGCGTAAAAATTTAAGAACTCAATCACAAATCTCGCATAGATACCAATCACTTAAAATTACCGAATACATTACAGAAAATATATGTAGAAAAAAGAACGTAAAACGACGAGGCATTCGAGGGTTGAGCAATTGAGATGATGTGAAAATCGATTTTATTTTTGAATAAATGCTACACTCATTACAAAAATATGCATTGAACACGGCAATAATATAGGATATATGGCAATCATTTTGCTATATGATCATCATAATTTCCGGTCTGAATATCACCATTTATTAATGGCGTTGGACGTACCACATATAATTTAAGAAAATGTACGCTTTCGAATATGTGTGTGTGCCATGTGTGCACGTAAGTCACATATTTTATACTCAAATTTGTATGGATTGTGTAGCTACTTTGTGTTAATAGGATCGATGCGATTACATGATGACTAGAGACCTTTTTTTGTCGCGAATCCATTCTATCTATGTATTATCCGGTTCGGAAAATTACTTGCTGCAGGGACAAAGACGCGAACATTTGTGACTGAATGATCTAGAAAAAGTTGATTTATTTCGTTGTTTCAGAGTGGAAGTTGTAATACTAATGCCATTATCGTCACCTTATTCTTATTTTTCCATCAAAATAAATGTGCGAATGACGCAAAACCAAATGAAAATAACGACACATTGAATTGGAAACATTACAGGACATAACAATGAAACAATGTTCCAATTTCGTAACCATTGCAATTTATTGTCGCCCATAAAAGAATATGACTTTAATTTCGAATGCAATATGTTTGCACGATTGGATGAGGCATACGCATAAATTGCAATTGAATGTGTGTGCGCCTTTGTGTTCGGTCCAAATCAACCGAATATTCCAACATCGCTTTAAAATGCTAATTTAATAATTTATGTTTGGAAATAGCTAACTGTGTGAGCGAAAACACGTGAAAAAAATAAAGAAAATACGCCAATATACACTCATTTATACAGAATTATTATCTGTTTCTTCAAATGCAAATACATAAAATAATCAGCATGACAAAAAAATATATACATACTTATATGCACGGATGTATGTGTGTGTGGCATAGATTTTCCTGTATCTTTCTCTCTCATTCCATGTCTTTGCAAAATATATTTGGCATAGAACGGAATTGCTGTCTGCATGATATGACACACTGATGATGATCGTGTTTGATGCAGTCATGAGCATATATATATATATGTAAATATATGAACAGTCGTAGCGCGTCATCATTTGGCACTTAGAATTTATCTACAGATTGACGCCGTTAGGCATTTCAAAAGCTTAATATAGTTGTAAAAATAAACGAGCGTACCGAAGAAGTGAACGAAAAAAAAATCTTAATGGATCCATTTTCGTGTTGTATATTTTTCCTAATACATTTTGCTACACATATCATTTCTTTTAAATAATAATAATATGCGCGCGTGTATGTTTTTTTTTTGATTTTTTTTCTCTGTTCATTTTGTGAGATTCATTCATTCAATTCGATGTCGTTTTTTTATTGTTGTTGCTGTTCTGTTTCTTTCGTTTGTTGTTGTTTATATTCTTACCTTCTTTTTTCTGCATATATTTTCAGTGGCTGTTGTAGTTGCGTTCTTCTTTTGTTGGGCACCATTTCATGCACAGCGGCTGGTTGCTTTTTATGGTAACAATCAGCTTTTCATTTACGCTATTGCTACATACGTTTCAGGAGTATTATACTATTTATCGACATGCATAAATCCACTGCTGTACAATATTATGAGCAATAAATTTCGTGAAGCATTCAAGGTACGTAAAAGTTATCAACAACCGAAAAATAAATTAAAATTGCATGCCAATTATACTTGGTGGACTTTATTTGTTTTCTCTATAATCGTATACGTTCCATCCAAATTCGAATGCAATAAATACATCAAATATTTGAGTCTATTAACGTTAAATTTGTTCATTGTTACGCATATTTTATTTACACAATTTATAAACTCGATGCAAAAATCAATAAATGACCGGTAAATGACACGCTTACGAAGAAAAACAAAAATTAAATTAAAAAAAAGCACATAAGAAAAAAATGAACACACATCCAAATGCGTACTAATACAGCTAACTTAATTTTAGTCTGTTTTGTTTAGGAGACGCTGGCGAACTTCTGCCAATTATCGACGAGAGGCAGTAACGAGAAGCGTGCCTACCGAATATTGTCGCGCAGCCAGCGAAGATGGAATAGCAATCAAGAATCAGGAAACTATTCTGGTAAGTGCCGTTTTTGACTGCCTTTAAGCTTTTAAAGAGATAAAATTCGTTGTTCTACCTGAAAAAATTCCAAATGATTCTTTAAAATTTACCATTATTTATTTGATTTCCATATTTTTTTTTCTTTTTTATGTGCATTTTTGTTTGTAGGTAGCTCAATCCGAGACGAAAGTATGCACTCAACCCTTACTCAAAAACAATCGATCGATTCGATGACCTCACGATGTCACTCATTCAAAAATCAATCATCGAATCAATTTAAACTAAAAACGAATTTCAAATGTAAACATAATGCCATAAATCAATCGCAAAATTGTGTCGAATTGCCGATTGATCATATTGAAAATGCAACGAATGAGAATATTATCTACAAACATCGAAATACCAATAAAACCAACACCATAAAACAAGAGCACAATTTATGCTCGAGCCCGGAAATAAATGCAAACAATACATTCAATTATGTAAATGGTACGGTGTCACCAATGCCGGGCATGCATCACATTCAATCAAGCGAAATGTTATCAATGGCATCAAACGTTGAAGCAAACAATAAAAAAATTCGCCTAACCATTACACCAATGAATATGACAAAGTCACGACGCAACAAACATTTATGCTACAACAAATTCAGACGGTCAACAACACAGCCAATTTTACGTTCATGGTTCAGTTGGTTTCGTCCAAAACGAAATGCAGCTTTCTATAGTCCACCGCTTGAGCATCCTATCAAAGGAATCAAAATTAATATACACACAAATGACAATCCAAATGGTTGCAGCATGGATGGCATTCAAGCAACTGTCAATGTTGATTCAATGTCGTCATCAAATGATGAAGAAATCAGTAATAGCAGCTTACAAAATGTTGACCGTGACGCACTAAAAGACGAATTGGCCGCTTACATGGACGAAATACGAGCCAGAGAAAAAAGATAACAACCAAAGCAACGCGACAACGACTATTATGGAAATACATCATCAGCATTTTAGCTATAAATTATCTCAAATAAATGAGAACGTAAACATTTGGTGCGTGATTTATGTTTAATGTGAAAATCACATTAAAATTAACTTGGTGATAAATTAATATTCATAAATGCAATGTATTTGAATGGCCACCTGACTCAACTTTATACTTGTATATAGCATATATCTATATACATATATAGATTTCTTTTCCGGCGCTTTGTGCATTTTTTGTTCTTGTTGTTGTTGTTGCTGGTCTATCGAAGTAAAATTATAGATTAACCACACATTCAACTATATACGAATATCTCTACTGGATATGTATGTGAATTGAGCGCATTGTTTGCGCTTATTTCATCAGAAGATTCTTCTTCTTTTTAGCAAGTAGTTATGCTTGCAGGTAGTCAAATCAGTCTTCATGCATAATTTAATAATTTAAGAGCTGAAAAGAGAGAGAGAGAGATAACAAAAATAAATGAAATAAAACTGTGATAGAGTTAAGAAAGTTGTGACATAATCTTGTGGTCAAGTAAAAGCGTGCAATTTTACTTATCGTTTTGAATCATGGATAGAAACATTGAAGCACACGGATACATATATATATTTATAAAAACTTAGCCAATAGCTAGGATAGATAGACAGACAGAAAACAGAGAGTAGTTTCATACGAAACTAAGCTCATTCTTTTTTAAATGTAAAATTGTACAGTTCTAACAATTTTGAACTTAACTGAAATAACAATGGTTTTCAATAAAATTCACTCTAAATATTACATAAATGTATCTACCATCTAATGGTATTACTGTTATAGCATATCTTTTGGATATAAAGAAAAACTGCGGTCGGTACTTAGTGCGGATGGAACAAAGTGAAAATGCAAGTAGTGCTATTTTCACGGTCTGTGGCACATGCCACATATTTCGTCGAACACAACATTCTTGGATTTGTGATGGCTCCCATGGTATATAGTTAATATACTGAATATGAATAAAATTGTTTGTTTTGGAAAATGTTCACAAGAGAAACGATAGACCGAAACACCAATTGAATGGCTGAGAATAATTATATTCTCCAATTATCCTTTAAGAAAATACTGACATTGAGTTGAAATAAATGAGATATTAGTAAGTATTATAGAATGACACTTAATTTGGCTGCTGCATGGCAACTTTGTATGAAACTTCCATGTGATAGCAAAAATTTGCTGAAGTAATCTCGTTCAAGTATCAGATTTATTTTCAACGCGAGTCAGTGTCTCATTTATTTTATCTCAATGTCTTGTATAAGTATTCTTTTTTAAAACGATAATTGGAGATCATAATTATTCTTACCCATTCAATTGTTAAACGTTTGATCACTGTGCTGTGAAAGCATACCACAACGATGATAATGATAAATCATACATATTTTATTCGTTTCATTGTTCGCATTTTGGGTCCTATAGGAAAATATATTTTGCCAAAACATTGTTTGCAAAAGAATGTTCAAAAGTAATTAAGACGCGCGTTGCGACCAATGCCAAGAGAATAAATTAAAATTGATTTTAAGCGCACGGCGGAGTAATTTTGACACGATTCGAATGCGGGCATTGAAGGCGTTAATATGCGCGTGTACTTCAAAATTCGAATGAGATAAGTGAATGTACCATGCCGTCATGCTCAATTGTAAAATATGTTTTTTTTTCTTGCGAAACGGCATAAAATGTGTTGTGCTGCGTAAAATATGCTGTTGCTGTCGCTGTCACTGTTGTTTATCGAGATTAAAAGGCGATTTTGTTTATCAGGTGCGCGTAACCAGTGTGCTTAAATTCAAATTTAGCATTTAAAAACAGATGAAAGAGAAGAAAAACATGGTATAAATGTTGATATTGTTGTTTCTACGTTTAATGGACGAATTTTCTGGAGATATTTATAAAAAAAAAAAAACAAAAAAAGTAACAAATATGAAAGATTTTTGATGAATATTTTAACTCAATGGATTAATGCAATTGCATTAGTAGTTGTCTCCTTAGGTGAAAAACTACAAAATTGCCATTTGTTTTTTAAAATTCAATAAAGAAACAAAAAAAAAACCTGAGGAAAAAATAAAGAAACACCTACGATAATGTAAGAAATATAGAATTTACAAACAATTCTGAATTGATTGTTCACTGTTATGCATTAGGTTTCTAGTTTTATTGTAGGTTTCGAAATAAGTATGTATCATATTAACAAAAGAAATGATGCAATTAAATTCAATTATTTTTTTCATAAACGTCTGCAGTTTCTCTCAGTTGTTCTTGTTTGACAAAGCGGAATTTACGAAGAATCTTTATTCAGTGTTGTTGAAAAGTTGAAGCTTTTTAATCCTTTCACTTCGGAAGTGGACATTTCTCATTAAATAAATTTTCGTTTTCTTCACTACCTGGCTTCAACAACTTGATTAGTGGCTGCCGAGTTTTGTAATTCGAATAACTTTTAACAGGTAAGAATAACAGTTATGCCAACAAATTGGCCAAGGTGATTAATGGAACGAAAAAAATAAAGTTCACTAAAAAAACTTGGAATTTGTTTTAACTTTATCATTATTCATTTACACTGTGGAATTTGATGTATCACGATCATATAAACTGAAAAAAGCTAACAAAAAAGATGCAAATACTGACTTTGGTCTTCTTTTTTTTGCCAAAATGTAGGTCTTGCAATTCTACTACTCATAGTAGTTCCTCAGACGATTTTGATAACAAAGCTATTTATTTATTTTAATTCGAACGATTTTGTGAAAAGTTGCTCAGTTTGTCCGCAGACGATTAGGGCTCAAATATATATTTTTAAATTCAACTCATTGATACATAAATCCAAACACTGGCAGTGTATTTAGTGCAGTAATGTGCGAGCAAAATTTTCCAGGGGGGTTGATTTCAAAATTTTCTTCAAAAAGCCCTAGGAAATCGAGAAAAATTTCGAAGATAGCGTTGCTCTGTATGCTCAGTGAATTCTCTGTTTAATATTGAAAAGCAAAATCATCCTATATCATACATTTATTTTATGTTGTTCCGTTCCCGACATACATCCGTCCGTTCTGGCACTTATGTTGCTCATAATTTTTCCACTACATCGCTAGAAAAAATTGCCGCAATTTTGCTTACCACTAGAAAGTTATAAATATAACGTTTAAATGTCATACGGATTTGAAACCGTGTACAATGTACATAAAAAATCCAAATAATATTTACAATTGTGTAGGAAGAATTCTTCTCGACGCCTTTGAATTCTTATAATCAATAGCTGCCAGAATATTCCATCGGTGTTTTCATTTCAAATATTTATATTTTCCATTTTAAATACCATTCTAACACTGAATTCGACGCAGAATGCAAATTCAAATGTATTGAATTTCAAATAATTAGTTTATAAACTGATTAATGAGTGTTAACGGATGCAAAAAGGTAAGAGTCCTCAATTAGTATATACATTATACATTCAAGACAGTTCAGTGCCTTTTCCCATTCACTTGTCAATGCTATTTTTGTCATCTCAATAATAAATTCGTTTGATTTGAAGCACGCTTTTAATTTGTGTTCAAACAAACAACAAAATTACTATCTAATTGAGCAAAAAATTGTTCACATTGCCTTTCAATCACTAAATAAAAGAGAATACCATACGCTTTTCATTTGGGCTTTCTACTGCTGCGTATTTTTCGTTTGACTTCTTTGAATTAGTTCGTTTGGAATGTCAATAAATGCGTTCAGCGCTCTCTTAATGAAAATTAATTTGGTCAATTGTTTTTTTTTTTGTTTCACTTAAAATAAAATTATGGGTTCATTGACTAAAAATCTCTTGGGAATTCAAGCAAATAAAGTGGAAAATAAACGAGCACATTGCCAATAAATGATAAGTAAGACGCATTAAAAGCATTCCAGAAAGCTTACAAAAAAAATTGAGGGAACATTGAAGGGAAATGTGAGCGATTGACGCGATTTGAAGTGGGGGTGGGACATGAATGAAACTGAAAGCCAAAATTATATGTCTGTGATAGTAGTATGTCTCAATTGGACACCAGATACAAGCATTCGATGTTTCTATTATTTTCCCAAATATTACAAAACAACTCAAGACAAACAAGGTCATATTATATACATTGTATTCTATTCAGGAATGTTTTTCTATGGATCAGTGTATTACGCTCAATGATAATGCCACACATTCAAGTGACTATTGAGCAAAATGTTTAGTAAATCATGTTCACAAATGTTCGGAGAAGAGAAAAAAAGAACAACAACAGAAAAACCATGACCAAGTGCCGTAGATTGAACGTATATGATGATATGTTTTTCCATCCACCGAGCATCCTTTTGAGATGAATAAAAACAACAACAAAGACAAGATATTTCATGACCCATGACGAGAAATATGAAAATTTATTGTAGCACATTAATTTTTGGAAGAGCAAATGGTCTGTACCATTTAATTACAGTATAAATGAATGCTCATGATACCATATAGTCTATATATCGTGATGGAATGCAACTTCGCTACCACCATCATCTTCATCTTCGTCATCACCATCTCTTTCTCTTGATTCATGAAAATATCGCATGCTTGGTACTTGGAACGGTTGTCCATACAATTTTTTTCTTCCCCTCTTTGTATATCGACCGACTAAATGGACCGCCAAATTTCCAATGTAAAATCTAGAATTAACATCGACAGTTATTTATTGAAGCTTCCTATATTCTTTATGGCCTAAAATTGTTTCATTTCGAAGAGTCGTCCTATCGTTGTTTCGTCCATTTATTCCATAAACAATCCATATTGCTTCCGCGGCTGTCTTCGCATAATCCTATATGACTCATTTTCCCGGCATGCACACGAAAAAATACACATTTTCACCACTAAAAGATTCCATTTTGCGTATACTGTTGTGCACCATGACCATAATTTGAATAATAATTTGTGTACTCGTTTTTCCCATGCTAATCATCATCCTCTTTTACGACGCATCTTTTTTTCTCGCCTTTCTTCTTTTCTCTCTTGCCATTTTATGGAATGGTCGACGATTCGCTTCTATTTAGGCGCTTTCACAATTTCCTCATAATGTCTTGCCGACGACTATTTGAATATTTTCTTCAATTTAATATATGGTTGCGCTACTAGAAAATATAGATTTCATGCAATTTTTTTCGTATAACAAAAGCAAAAGAAGGAGAAAAAGTCATATACATTGATGCAGAGCCACAGACAATGGAGAAGGAAAAAATATCAAACAACGTCAACAAAAACGACTTTATGAAAGTCATAGACACCAAAAGTGCGCAAATTACGAAGAGAGAGAAAAATAGATGATATTCATGACGAAAGCTCGACTCATATTGAGGTCAATATATTCCATGGTTTTTTATTTCTTTGAAGAGAACTTCATTTGTTATACTACGCAAAGAATTCTTTTACTTATTTTGCCGAAGTAGCAAGTTGAATGTTCGATTACAGCATTTTCTATTTAGTTGATAATAAATCCATTAAAATAACTTAAAAATACATTAAGTTTGCAATAAATATTTGATATAAATAGTAATAATAATTCTATGGCGAATGAAACCATTGTTCAAAATGGTTTATTTGTACACTTTTAGTTTTAAATCCCATTTTAAAGAAATGGAGAGAAAATCCGGTGTCTATAGCTGAGTGTAACACCCATAAAGCTCATTTAAAAGCAACTAAACCGCTTTTTTCTCCATATCACATTTTGTAGTGGGTTGCATCATTTTAAATGCAAACAACGATATATATTGTATTACGGAACATATTTCTTACGAAATCCATTTATTTAATGAAAATCCAAGCAAATGTCCATTAACTTTTTGTGCATTTAAAACGTTGGTAATTTCTCTGAATACGTTCAAAATGTTTGATGTGGAGGAACCGCGAGAACAACAATAGCAAATGGTGATGGTAGCGAAACTATAGCAAATGTCATTCGCAATTTGAACATTTTGGATCAAACAAATTCAAACCGAAAATTAAGCAATTGAAAATCCGTCTATTTGGGATGTGGGCTAGAGTGTAATCATCGTATTGGTCATATTTTATCAATCAAATGCACTCTATGTACGCGCAAGAGATCCTTGACAGCAGACTGAATGCTGATTGACCTCTCCCTCTTTCACACAGCACAGTTTGAAAGTTAAACAGCACAATGTAGACGCATTAGTAATTCAAAGGTGAATGCCGATCAGAATACCATGTTAAGTATGTCTTAATATGTGTATGCACCTAGATATGCTCAATGAATTCAATTCCTTTTACAACCGGCTGAGTACCATCATCACTGAACAATGAATGTGTGTACTCTTTCAATTTCAATCGAACATTCACATGAAGTACGCTCAATATTTATTTTAAAAATCTTGTTATGATATCTCGACATCAACTGTCGGACGATATATAGTAATTTGTACGTTTGCAAATTTATACGTTTGCATTTGAATATGTTATACCATAGACACCATAGACGTCGGCATACAATTTATATTGAATGGGATTTGCTGACCTCTTGGGTTTACTTTAGCATTTGGATTTTTATTCGACACAATGTTTGCTTGAGACGAAGAAAAAACAAATATAATTATTTACGAAAGTGGCATTTTTGATGTAACTCGCAATTTTTTCATTGATTTTCTGTCGATGAACATTTTTTCTTTTGTTTGAGATTTGAAAACGTTCAGACATTTTTAACGTTTCCATTAAAGAAAAGACATATTTTCTATATGTTGTTGAGCTGTCGATTCACGTGACTTGAAACAAGGCTGGAAATAACATATACCCAGTGCGTTGATCATTGATGCTATAATTTGAACTTGAAGCGAATGACCTTCCAACTTCTAATTTCTCTTGATTAGAAAGAATGCAAAGATTGATTGTATCTAGTTGCAAATTACAGTAAAGCTTATATTCTCTTGTGTCATATGTTGCACTTTTGTGAGAGGCAACAACAAAGATAAAATTATAGTAATTAGTATATTCTCTACAATTTATATTTCAATGATAGTTTAATGAAATTTAGTTTCAAATACCATTTTCGTAAGCGAACATGAACTTACCGTACCAAAATTTATGATTCCGGGGAATGTGCAAAATTCATATGTTTTTGCAATTGATTAAATCAAATATTGATTGTGCCATGCGTTTTCAATTTGTGGGTCGAAATAATTGAATAATATAGTAGTGCGATAACATTTACGTAAGCAAAAAGGAACACTGATATATATTTGTGATACCACAAACCGATTCATCCTAATATTCTCTAGAAAATCATATGATTTTATCTTATACAAATAGGTAATGTATGCTTGAAACCTATAATAATCGACTGATTAATTGCACAGTAAAAGGATGTGTGACAACATATTAAATGCGATAGAATTGTCACATTCGTTGGTGTTTGTTGAACTGACGTTTATTCTATCTACAATTCTACATTTGAATCAATATGAACGGCCCAACTCCATCTTATATAGTATCTGAACGAAACGGCCTTCCTTCGACCGCAAATGAACACCAACGAATTTCGAACGAACAGTTGATAGCTTTGATAATAGGTAGACTTTTCATTGGTGAATATTTGTCAATTTAAATTACTGTCACTAACTCTTTGTACCTTGAATTGATTCAATTGACATCAGTTAATTTTCTATTGTCACACCAATTGGATTTGGTGCAAATTCAAATTACCAATCGACGAGACTCCAACGAAAAAAATATATATGCTCACATTTAGTTGTGAATGAAAGTTTCCGGTTATATTTTTTTACAACCTTTCGGGTGCTGGTAGAGTCTATGTTTTGGTTAAGCTAAAAACCTCATAGCAATCAAATTGAAAAGAAAATATTTGACGCGAATCGCTTAAATAAGATTAATTTTGGTGCCATTTCATTTAAAAAAATATTTTAATTTATTACATTATTAAGCACCATAACACTGACGCATTTCTTCAACGTATGTTGTATTCATTTCAAAATGAAAATCCACCATCCATGTTTTCATTCAGTAAAAATGCGTCTATTTGACATCAATTTATTCTTGGAGGAATTATTGTCACACCATTCGATACAAAATGTGCGTTTTCTTCAACGAGAAAACCAAAAACAGCGCGATACCGCTCATGACGGCAACACAAAATATATACACGATATTGTATTGTGGCATTAGCATTCGAAAGTGAAATGAGAGCAAAGGACAGTTACGAAAAAAGAGCGAAAGAGAGAGAGCGCAAAAACATTTATGCACAGACGGAATAATTTGGCTTTATATGTGCGGTTGCGGTCGTAGTTGTGTCTAACGATCAAATTATTTGTGTGTGCCAAAATGTGATGGAAATAAACATAGAATGCCGTTGCAAAGCATAAAATATCTTTAGCATCTATTAAGTGCAGAAAAAATCGTTTCATATTTTGCTTAATGTCGCACAGAAATCCACACTGTTTTAGATTCCTTATAAAATGACCTTTCGAATGGTGTATAAATTATGGGGTTTGCGATGAAAACATGAAAAATTGTAGGGAAATTCGGCTTTCGAGTCTCATTACAAGCAAATATGGTTTTGATCAAACTTCTCCAAATGATACCTCTGAATGTCATATTTCCAACTTATTGGCCGCTTAGTACATTTCACATTAAGCCCTACGGCCAAACACTGGCAGTGTATTTAAAAATGATTGCGTTTGCTGCTTATAACATACATAGATATATACATAGATTTGGCCTGAGAATGGATCCATTCAAAACATGGAACAACAAAAATATTATCTAGTCTAAACGACAAAGCACCGAAAATGGGAAATCAACCACAAACACGCACATTAAGATGTGTTGCACGCACATTAAGATGTGTTGTCTTCCATCGATAGAACAATAGCACGAGACTATAGACCGAACGAGACCTAATGGCAATGGAAAAAAAAACAATGCAAAATATTCTCTCATTTGTAATGGCTTGCTAATCAAAACGAAAAACGAATTCGTCGTAGTTTTACCAAAACACTGTTAACGTAGATGCCACTTCAAGTGAAAAAAATCAAGAGAAATAATAACAAATCAATATTTGCATTTTGCATGTTTCTTCAGTGCTTCAGAACGCTGCAATCAGTGACTAACATCACTAACGATAATGCAAATTGCTTGATAAATGCCATTACTTTCGTCCATTTCGAGGATAATTTGTTTTTCCAACGCCTTATATCGACTTGAGAGAGACACAGTCAATTGATTCTCATCACAACAAGATGTTTACAGAGAGAGGGGGTGAAGATAATTTACTTTTTTGGAGCACATTTTCCAGTTTACAATCAATGAAAACGATGAAATAGCATGTAATCGGATATAACGGTAAATGAACCACGTTGATGTTGTTGTTCAATGTCCAAAATATTTTGTTGTTCGATATTTGTTTTTTCGCCGAAGAAAGTGTACCGAATCAAGAACCATTCAGCCATGATTTTAGACAGAGATTAGGTTGCAAATCGATATACACATATTTGAAAATCTTTCCATCTACTCTCTGGAAATGTTTTTTTTTTTAAACTCCAATTAAAAGTATATTTCGAATTTCAGACGAGACTAAAATCGAGTTGAAACTTATATGATACCTATTTCATTCTCCACGCCATGCTTAACATGTTTCAAATCGAATTCTTGCTGTGTTACTGTAATTAGATTTTATATTGAAAATGGAAAGACGTGTAACACACAAGGACAGCGACAGAGAGAGAGAGAGAGAGAGAGAGAGCTTAAAATCTGCTGGAAACCAGAAGTAACGTGTTCATTAGAAATTCTACCCAAATTTGAAAAATACCATGCTCAAGTGAACAAACACCATTTCGTTGCTCAAACAGTGTGCTTTTTATTCTAAAATTGTTCTCATACATTTTCAAAAGATAAAGAAACGAAATACAATGTTAGCCAAAAAAAGTATTTCAACAATTGTTGCATCATAAAATGAACTTTGCGAATGAAAATTTAAACGAGAGTCATTCGCGCGCGCATTTCATACAAATATTAAAAGTTTGTCAAACACAGTCATTGAATGTATTGAACAAGTAAATGTCAATATTTGACATTTGCACAAGACGTACATGTGAATGTATCCTCTCAATTTATCGATGTAAAATTTCATTTTGAATGTAGATAATAATATCGGAAAAAGAGTATTTCATTTGTGATGGACGGTGATACGATGAATGTAAAACGTGCAAAAATGGAGGAAAATGATGAATTGATTTCGTCAACAGCTGCTCCGATAACGTGTAAATTTTTTGTGAAACGTAAACAGAGATACTGTCGTCTGACACCGCCAAATGGTGAAGAATTTTGTGGTCAACATATGCCAGTGACAAGTCTGTCGTCGAAAGTCATTGAATCAGATGATTTGAAAATAAACAAAAGCAATGCACGTGTACCATGTCCACTGGATCCAAAGCATACGGTCTGCGCTTGGAAATTGCACAAACATTTAAAAATATGCAATGCTGTTGTAAAAGATCGACCGTGCTACATAGTACCCGGAATGAATGCCGGAAATGTTGACGTTGTCAACAATGATGCATACAAATCAGGTGCACAAACCGAATTCAAATTGACAGACATTGATTATGAGACAATTGATAAAGTTGTGGCAAGAGTCAACCAACTATATGATTTGCATAAAATTGATGAGAAAATCGATGATTTGATGGCTAGTCATCCCTTACTTGCTGCCGAACTGAATAATAAAGAATACGGTCATGAAACACGGCGGCATTTGATACAAACATCGACTATTCTTGGGTATTTAAATCATTATAAACTTTACGATGACAAGACAAGTTATATTGAATATGGTGCAGGCAAAGGTCAAGTATCATACTGGTTGGCGCAAGCAATAACCAATTACCCAAATTCGAATGTGTTGCTTATCGATCGGGCGTCGGTGCGACATAAAAAAGACAACAAATTAGATGAAACACATGCAGTTGCGGTGCAACGTATACGGGCTGATATTGCTGACTTTGATATCAGCGCACATAATTTAATACAAAAATCAAACAAAATTGTCGGTCTTGGTAAACATTTATGTGGTGCTGCAACTGATTTTGCCATACGATGTACAATACATGGAAATAATGCTGCATGTGAAAATGGTAACGGTCCCAAAACGATAGCCATGTTAATTGCATTATGTTGTCACCATCGATGCGAATGGAAATATTTTGTTGGTCGGGATTTTTTCATGCAAAATAAGGTAAGTGAAAGGGAATTTGCAATCATGACTAAGATGGTTGGTTGGGCAATTTGCGGTACCGGATTGAGTCGAGAAAAGCGCAAAGAAATTGAAGAGCGAAAAGAATCCAACGAACACACAGACGAAGCGATTCAAGAAGAAAATGTTGATGCCAACATCACCAACAAACGAGATCGACATCAACGCAAAGAAATTGGCCAAAAATGCAAACGACTCATTGATTTCGCTCGAATCTGTTATTTAGAACAAAATGGTTTTAAATGCTCATTAAAACGATATGTTAGCTCTGATATTACACTTGAAAATGTTTGTCTTGTTGCATTACATGAAACTAAATAAAAAAAACGTTTTCTTTTTCTTGTAAACTTTTTTTTTTTTTCGTTAAACAAAATTTAAAAAAAAAATTAAATTAAAAAAACTTGAAAAGAAAACGCTGCGTAACTGTGAGTCATTTTATGAAGTCAACGTGAATGGCATCTATATGTATTTACAATTTGTATTTATCATTAATAAGTCGAAACACAGATTTAAATGTCAACAAATATGTAAGCGTTGAATATTTAAAATGAAAATCCATGAATGAAGGCAATTTCGGTCTTAAATGGAACCATTCCAATTTGTGCTCTGGCTTCCACTTCCAACGTGGCTGGAACTTTGGTTGTGTGCATTTTGTTGTTGTTGCTGCTGTAGCTCAAACAGCGTTTGATTTACAATTTGACGCAGCATATGAGGTTTACAATGCTCTTCTAGCCATGGCAAAACACCGGTCGCTAATTCGGCAAAATCGCTCATCGGAAGAATTTCGAATGTCTGGTACATTTCATCGATAATTGCCTGGAACTATATAAGAAAATTTTCAAATCAATAATTAATTCATTTCGATAGGAATTTATTGACGACCATACCACTTTGAATTTGATTTCGTCGCTGACCCTCGTCTCCTGTTGACCGGGCGATTGTTGTTGGTTTTGTAACATATTCTCGTAACTATTTTGGATTATGCGTAATGCGGTCACTTCTTTTTGCAATGCAGATCGTTCGTCCTCTTGTTTCTTTTTCTGTTGATGTAGAAATCCGATATAATCTATCGAACGTTGTAACACCTTATATAAAAACATCAATGAAACGCATTTAACTTTCGATCCAAATGCAATAATAAAATGTTCTTATTTATTTACCGTTGCTTTGCTCAGTTTGTAGCCAGATGTTTCGTTTTGTTGACAGGTGGGTACCAAATCCTGTAGCGAATCATAGCCACGTTTAATGGCATCGCGACGCTTTTGTTCGGCCTGAGTGTGTGCTTCACGACGTCGTTCCTTATAGCTTAACGATGTGTTTTTCGTACATTCACCACCACTGTCATCGTCATCATCTAAAAAATCAAGATGATAAGATTATCATCACATCGTCATACTCATCGGTCCGAATTTGGGAAATGTTCAAATGTTTGATTAGCAACAAAAACAACAAAAAAATTGTGCTCATACCCGAGTTATGTGCCGATGAATTTGATGTGATAACACTGTTTGTACTGCTACACCTAGAAAACTGTTGTCTCTTGTTGTCTGTCGGGCTGGATGGTTCCATTTTCATTTCCATTTCTATCAATTGAAATTATTAAAATTATTCAAATCAATGTAATTTGTTCAGTTCAATCATTTCTTTGGGTCGACTCAATGTCGTTACGGAATTTCATCATTATCAGCATGTCTCATTGACAAATATAAGCATTTGATAATAAATCTTAAAGAGGAAGAAAGAGAGGAGAAAAGTGCGTTTAGATTTTCACACTTAATAATTTCGTACGTACCCATTTTTTCTTCCTTTTATTTTATTTGAAACTTAATTATAATTGAAAACGTTAAATGCTAAATGGTTTTTGAGCGTTTTTGATTTATTGATTTTGACGCGTTTCTTCCTATTTGGTCGACTCTACGTTAATTTTCCTTGTTTTTTTTCTCTTCTTTATTTTGCTTTTATAAATAAATAGACGAAAAGGGAAAAAAAACAACAATACAATGGAGCAGTCAACACGTTGACTTTAAGGTCTGTCAAAATAAATTTTTACATAACGCCATCTATCGAATGAAATAATTGACTGTATTCACAAACAAAACACGAAAGAAAACAAAATCTTCCTACTGAAACTGATTTATTTTCAATTGATTTTATTTAAAATAGAAATGAAGAAATTATATTGTACACTGCCTTTATTTACAGACGAATTTTATCGAAAAAAATCATAATTCTCTTTTTTTTACTGTTGATGTTTTGCTGTTACGGTTTATGTTCCTTCTGGATAAATCTTCTTAAGAAATCAGTTGGTTTACTTAATATTTTAGGTAAATGATACAGACTTTGCTGAACGATAGCTTCATTACAATGAATTTTATGTGGTTTTTTCGAGAGGGATTTAAGTAAACAAAAAATGAAATAAATAAACCGAAAAAGGACAGAGAGAAACAAAAATAAATTGATTAACTATCGATTTCAAGAAAACAGTCGCGTTCGCAACATGTACCAAGTGTTAATCATGTGTGGAGAAAATGAAATTAACCACTTGTTTTTAAGATGTTGAGAGGGGGAGGAAATGGTTTGTACGTTTAGTCGATGAGTTTCTTCGCTTTGAAATATCTTCGCAAATAGAGCACTTGCCAAGTTGCCAAACCCAATAAGCAGCACATACTGAATATGCTGAAGAATAGAACGCGATTGTTTGTCGATTCTATAATAAAAAAAATAATTTCGTTAGAAAATATGTAAAAAAATGATCTCCAATAAAAAATGATTAAAAAATCTCTTACCGTTGGTGCTTCGCATCTCTTCTTCGCGCTTACGTGTCGCAGCGAAATCTTGAACAATGGCATCTGACATATCTTCCAAACGTTTGAGATCCACTTCGAGCGGCTTGAATTTACCGGCTTCTTCAATCTACAAAATTCAAATGGAACATTTCGAATTAGCACAAACACATACACACATTAAACAAATGGGTTTAAAAATGCAAAAGCATGCAATCTTTGATGCATTCAATCGAGTTTTGTTTAAATTAAATCACACGTGGATTTCAATTTTGAAATTGTTAAATATATTATTTTGCGATCACAAAACGGATAAGAATCGTCCAAGATTTAAAGGTAATTTTGGAATCATTTTGGGAATGAATCGAACAATGAACAAAACTAAAACCATTGCAAAAAACACAAATATTTACCATATATCTGTGGAAGTTTTTCTTTAAAGTTTTTTTATGAAGAAAAAAACGAAATAAAATTGACTTAAATCGCCCTAATAAGATGATTTTCATTCTAATTACTTACGCCATCATAATTTCTAGCTTCAACGCCTTTTTTAGTTACAATAGAAACTTCATGCTCCTGTCCACGAATTCCTGTTTTTTTTTTTTTTTTTTTTTTTGTAAGAGTAAAAGATTATGTTAGGATGTCTTCCATTCAGAATGATTTCGACTGCGTCAAATTAGTACGGTATAGTTAAGTAAAATACCTGGGCTAACATGAGAACTGATGCAAATATCATAGGTCTCTGCAGATTCAGTGGTGAATGAGGCTTTAGCTTGATGGCTCATGCCTTCTTTTTTGGATAAAAGTCCCTTTCTTGAGTCACGGATCTGTAACGATAAAATACATCATCAAAAGTGATGATTTGGCTAATTACGATGTTGCAATCACCAGACTATCTGTCTGTGTCAATTTACATTCAAACTAATTGTTCGGCTAAGTTATTTCGTATGTTTTTTTTCTTCTCTTTTTAATTGCGTTTTGTTGTATTTACCTCGTAATCAATACGTTGGCCAGGCGCATCAGACACCTCAAATTCAATAACAGTCAATTGATGTGCTTGAGTTTCATCTTTGAAACATTTTATGGTGTTCGGCAGATGAGTATATCGAATGCCGTATACATTATTATGGCCAAATAAAAATACCAACAATACCGACCACAGAGCGTAATCCATGATTTATTTTACGATTTTTTTTTTATTGGTTTAGGCTAATTTATTAAAATTGTCTAACGTGTTTATACGAACTAACTAGTCTGGCGTTTACACCGACAAACTGTGTAAATAGAATGAATTTATAAAACCGAATAGCTGAGTTTCGTGTACTTTTCGCCTATTTACCATGACAATATGAGGTTTTACGTGGCCGAAACGCCATTGAAAGTGTATTAAATGCAATGAAGTTTATTGTCAAAATAGACAATGTTGGCATTTCGTTCGATGGATGCGTTCAATGTGTCAAATATTTTTTTTAACGACAGTCAATCGAAATGATCGGTGTCGTTGAATTGATAGAATGAATATTTTCAAACATCAACGAACAATAAAGTATTTAAACCATAAACATATTTGAATTTGTTCATTTCGAATTCCATATGTAACGTTAGATAAGAAAAATCTTATTAGATTGCTTCATTAGACATTCAATGTATTGACAATTTGAATCTAATTATTTCCGACATGAATTTTTGCATTTGACGTTTCAATTTACTTGACATTTATACAGAGAGATATAGAAAGTGGCAAATGTGCACATATCTACATCTGCGAATTTCTTCTTTCATCGAATGTTGTCGTTGTGTTGTCCATGTGTTTGTGCGTATATGTATGAGTGTAGAAAAATTATGCTCCAAAAAAGAAAAACACCATCTATGCAACGTAAACAGTGGGATAGAAGAAAGGAGCACGAGTCAAAGCGAAACACAAAATACTCATACACATTCAGGTTGTCGTATCAGTAGCTAATTATTTCAAAAAAATATTGACAGAGAAGACGATTGACAAGAGACCGAAAGAATGAGACAAATGTAACGGGTACGATAACACATCCAAACAACATGTATTGTGCACACTATCGAAATTGTGTACACAGTGTGGGAGCATATACACATTGAAAGCGAACAAATCAACAAATAGCTCTCCACACGTACGTAAAAATGTGTGTATATATCAATATCTCTCCTTTGAGCGCCACAGTACACATTTCACATTCATTTCAATACAGTACCTTTTCGATGATATTTCTCTCTCTCGTGTAAAACCGATAAATAAAACTATATAGATAAAAGAAAAACAAATTGCTGAAATCAAAAGAAGAAAAATGGCAGTCATGTGCTCGATTTTATCATAAAAGAAATAAATATTATCTGTTCACTTTATTTTATTTATTTATTTTTTATTTTACACTTTTTTGCGCTCTCGGCTGTAAAATTTCGTCTTTCTTTTTCATTCGAAAAGAAATAAAACAATGATAAACGAATCAAAGCGCAGTCAGTTCAATGTGAGGAAAATTGTACGAAAATCAATCGGATATTTTTGCTCTTCGGGGAAAACTAAGCGAAACGTGAAGGGAACTTGTGTACTTAAACAAAATCATCGCGATAAATTACTTCGAATTGACGGCGGATCAAAAAAATTCGTAAAAAGAAATTAGTATAATTAATCCCGAAAAAAAAGAAATGAGAATCAAACAAATTTTGTGAATCAACAAAAATAATAATAAAAATAAAACAAATACACACACATACACACAAAAGAGAAGAAGAATCAGAGCGGAAATAGTGTCCTACTGAAGTGAAGAGTGTGAAAAACGATTTTTAATTTGTTGTGCATCATCATCATCATCATCATTATCTTCGTCGCCAAAAACGACAAACACACACATTGCACTAAAGAAAGAATTAAAATTAACAAATTGAATTCAAGCATCTAGACCCATTGAAGAAAAAGGAGGAAAAGGAAGCGTGTGTACATTTCATTCCCTCAATCGATTGCTCCAGCTTGTCGCGCTCTCATTTCTTCATTTCCCGCTCGTTGCCGTTCGCTCCGCAAAAGAAACGCAAAAAATTCGTATAGTTTCTTCAGCATATTTTTTTTAAATTCCAGAACAAAATGGATACAGAATACGTGCCATTTCTCCTAGTCACAGCTAATGTGGGGAGTGTTTTTGAAGATGTAAGTTGCCCTACTTTTTCTCTCTCCTATGCCGCGCGCTTGTTGCCATTCTGAATGATTTATTCGTTTTACATGGCTTTTTATGACGACGACGACGACGATGGTGATTGTTGTTTTGTTTCGAATTGTTTGTTATCGTTTGATGTTGGCGTGCTGCTGTGAGTTGTTGAAACGAAAATGAAAACAAAAATATCCTCTCGCTTCGTCGTATCATATATATACAACAACGGAATCATTTGCAAAGTGAATGAATTTTGCGCGTTCATTGTGGGTGCTATGATATTGATTTTACTTTTAATTCAATTTCACTCTGTCTCTTTTGCTCATTTTCATTCACTCTTTTGACGTATATATATGCATATCGTATTAAATTAATCAAATAATTCAAACAAAAGCATCAGCAGCAAATCTTGTGCCCGTAGAATAACAGCAAAACACAACATACACACACAAAAACATCGAAAACAAAAACAACAAAATTAAACGTCAAGAAACATCGTAATTTTCACCGTCATGTTAATGAATGGCAAATGAGCTCCTTTCGTGTGAAAGCGCACAACTGTGCGCGATAATTATAAAAAAACATTATTACTTTGCTCAAAATGTGCACAGCACCTAGTTATTAGTTCTCTAATCAAGGTATTAATAGAACGAAAAAAAATATATATACGATTTGATTTAATCCCGTGTAGCCGTCACGATTGCTAGTGTCATGGATATCAGAGTTTTTGGCCAAAATTTCCCTGCTAAAACCGCAATTTGTTGCGTTGCACTTGCAAGAGGTTGGCGGCAAAACGTACGAAAAATCTATGGAATACGTGCAAGAATTCATTCGCCTGCTATCTGAATCACCCGAACTGGAGTGCTACAACCGAATTCGAGTATATTTAGATGAAGATTACACCTCCGCCGAACATTTTACGGTAAATAATCACATAAAATACAATAACATGCACTATAACAAACACATCACATCCATGAAAGAGGTATATCGCATGAAAGGAACAAAATTCATAAAAGAAGAATAGGGAGAGAGAGACAAAAGAATACAGACAATGTGCGTGTGCGTATGTGTTGTAAACAACCAAAAGAAAGAGAAAAATACGCAATAATGCTCTCAAGGAAACAAAGTATTTATAAATCTCACCTTACATAGTAGTTATTTAGTAGAAATTAGTATCTAGAAATCAATTTATATTTTCATCGATGTTATTAACCCTGATGATTGTGTGTGCTTGATTGCTCGCCTGCACGCACACACACACACAGACCTTTTCAATAGTACCTACTAATGCATAAGATCCACAACACGTAATTATATTGATAGTGTGCGACTCTTTTTTTTCGCTTCTTCTTCTTCTTTTTTGTTATTTTTATTTGTTTTGTTATTTTCTTCACAATTTTCAATTCTCTTCTCGTGCTTTAATTGGCGAAAATGAAAATGATTTTAATTACATTTGCAAATTGCGAATTCCAAATTTCTTTACTTTGCACCACCGACTCAAGATAGATAGTGATGTTTCGTGTGTGCATGTGCATGCTTCTAATTCGTTTGACGCAGATTTTTCAATTTTTTTTTATATATATATATATATAGTGTACGCAAATACACACACTTACCGAGTGAATAATGAAACAGAAGAAAAAAAAACGAAACTTTCAAAATTAATTAAGTAATAAATACTTACTTAGTAATCCAATTACCATATAAAAAATATGGACTTATTCAGAATACTGAATAAATATAAGAGCAGACAAAAAAACTTAAACTCAAACAGACATACGTACGTTAAACTAGTTTACTTTCAAACTTTGTTTTTGCTGTTGTTCTGTCTCTCTTTCTCCATCGCCGCATAATCTGATTGCATGTGTTTTGCCCAGTTCAAAAGCCCCTCAATTAGACACTTTACTGGATCAAATATGATTTAAGTACAATTCATGTGTTGTTGTGTGTTGACTTCATTGTAGTTGTCATCGTACGATGTTCTTCTTTTGTAATTAAAAATCGTATATGTTGTTATGTGTTTGTTGTTTTTAGGCACTGGGCAATTTGTACTTCATTGAAAAGTCAATAAGCACCGTAAAAATATGGAATTTTCTGACGCACGAATGGGAAACGGTCGAAGGAAAAAGTGTACACACTGGCAATATAGAGGCTGTCGCAACCAAAGAAAAGTCCAAATTTCCGCAACATTTCTTTCCCGAATGCAAGTGGTCACGAAAGGGTTTCCTGCGAACGCGTTGGGAAATCAATGGCACCGTATTTGATATGATTAACATTCATTTATTTCATGATGCATCTAATTTGGCTGCAAGCGAAGAATCACCATCAGTCTATTGCAAAAGTAGGCGTCGAGCTTTGGTCTATACACTGGAGCGGTTAGTGTTTGGTTTTAATTTGCATGCATTTTCAAATACCCGACGAAACAAATCATCAAATGAATGTAATGCATTTTTAATTGATTAGGTTTCACAAAGATGTTTTAAACGGAGTGGCACCATATTTTGTATTCGGTGATTTTAACTTTCGTTGTGATACAGAAGGTGTAGTCAAGGTAGATATATTAAAACATGCAAACCAAAGAAGAAGCAAAAATCCAATTTGCAATAATCACATTGTGTTTTCATGCATTTTTTTTTGTTATTGTTTTCGTTTGCCACAGAAATTATCTGAAGACTTAACAATTCACAGAATATTAAATGTTAAAAATGACCACTACAAGGTTCAATACCGTGATGCAGATGCACAAAATGTGCTGACTATTGGAAAAAAGGAATTCCATCACGTGGACCATCAGATTAAATTTAAAGAGTCATGGGTATGTGTACAAAATAACACAGTTATCATCAATTATGAAATGAAAAAAAAATTGTCTGCAAATGTTTGCAGCTACAACATTTCGACTGTGAATTGCAACCATTGAAAGAGGTACTTGTTGAATATCCAATTACATTCCCACCATCGTATCCGTACGAAGAAGACCCGGCATTGCCACAAGATTATATGCTAACGCGATGTCCAGCGTGGTGTGATCGCATTTTGATGAGTCCAGCCGCTAAAAATCTCATCAATGACAAAAATTTCTCATCACTACATTACAATACCATTGGAAATAACATTTGTATGGGAGATCATAAGGTAAATTATTCTATTCTCTATTATTTTTATCTCGAAATTCTTTTGGGGGTTTAACGTGCAAATCTTGTGCGTTAAACTATTCACTTTTTTTCTCTTTCTCTTTCAATTTCTTAATTTTCTTATTCAAATTGCTCTTGATTATTTTTATCAAAATAAAAACTAATTCTTCTTTCTTCTAATTCAAACTACCCATGAATTGAATGAATTTGGTGTATTGCAAATCGAATCGAAAAAAAAAAAAACAAAAAAAATCTTCAAAACAAAAACACGCACACAAATGAAAATACATAAAATCTAAATGAAATGCAGCCTGTCTTCTTAAGTATCAACTTGAAAACATTTCAAGGTACAATTAGATGTTGTTGCGCGCATGCTAAAATTAACAATAATCATCAACCACCATCACCACCACTGGTATCTCTCCAAATGCCACCTACACCAACACCACCACCACAACAACAAAACCAATATACATTAGTAGATCACACAAATAAATTTGCATCACAGTGTCCATATGCTAGTAATGAGTATTGTAATGTGTTATTAGAATGTAACAAATTAACTAGTAAAATTTGTGAAATCAATTCGTTGAATGCGAATGCGGCCGGAAAATTGTCCCAAACGAATGAAATGTCGACAGCAACGTCGGACATCGCACTAAATCGAAAAGTCAAACCGACGATCAGTATCAATGTAACGGATGCGGAAAATTTAAATGTATGCATGTGCTCATTGTATGCTAGTTGTGATAATGTGCTTGTTGAACAAGAATCAATGATCGGTACAATTTGTCCGCGATGTCAAAATATAATCAAACAACAACCGACTGAACATCGTAAAACATTAATATCGAAACGTTCAACATTATCAAAAGATATAATTGTAAATCGTGTGGATACGCATTTTTTGAGCCTAAGAACGGCACTCGATGGTGGAAAACGTTATGAACCATATACACCGGAAAGCATTGAATCACATTCACCGCCATTACGCGAACCAGATATACTCGAGTATGAAACAAATGACAACGACAATAAAATCGATTCAAATAATACAATAAGCACAATTGATGCCACCGTCGATTCATACGATGTGAATAGCAAAGTAATTAGTCCGGTTCGATCATTATCGACACACAGCAGTGCTGTGTCACCGCGACAACTCAAATCTCGATTAGAAATACTACGAAAAACATCAACCGATGCATCCGGTATGGTTATTAGCAATCATATCACCGAAAATCGCAAACAACGGCTGAAACGCGGCATTTGCTTCAATAAATGTTGTGTTATTATTTGAAAAATGATCAATTTTGCATATCATCATTTATAGCCACAAATACATACACACAAATCCAATGTTCATTCATTCCCAAATAGTTGCTTTCCCCCTTTTTTTCTTTAATTGACCCATTCGTAATTGAATGATTATATTTCCATTTAAAAAAAATCACAAAAGATATAAGATTCAAAGAGATACATTCACATTGAAAAGAGAACATTCAAGCCGTTTAATTTTTTTTAATTAAAAATTGCCCGATTTTGGGCACTGCTTCAAAACCAATGAATTGGCCATGCATTGCACATATTTAAAATATGATATTTTAGAATTGATTTTACAATTTTATATATACGAATTTTGTGAACATAGTTCCACACAAATGTTAGATAGAAAATGAAATAAGATAGATTTTTCACATGTATTTTTTTGCGCGTGCATCATTTTAAAAGAAATATTCAGTCGAATCAAACATATCCACGATTTTATTTTTATTGAATTTATACGAATCCAGTGGAAATAGATTTGCCAAAAAAAAAATCATAGAAAGAAATTGTACATTTAATTCTTTTTATTTTTAAATAACTTCCGTTATTTTTCTCAGAAACAAAAACCTATTCATTGTAATTATGCGTCACTTTTAGTCGATACTTAATTTTATTATTTTATTTTTTTTTATTTATATGTATTTAGTAAATCAATATGGAAAGAAAAAGAATTTTTAATGAATTTTGTTTTTAAAAAAATAGAATGCCAACTGCATTAAATGATTTGTACGTTTATCAAAGTGCCTGTGCATCTCAATTTAGTATATATATTTTGATACATATTAAATTTTTGTTTCGTATAATTATGTGTGTAAACACACATCTTATTTTTCTGTTAAAAAGGTGATACAAATCAGAATTGAATCACTTAGAATAAATCAACATTACTAGATAAATGTCTTCAAATGCGTTACTGAAAAAAGGCAGTCAGCAAAAGCGTTATAAAATATATCGACGATGTCACGCTATTGTTGGCGAACTTTTTTATATAACGCGTCACATACAGTTTTTGACACTATTGCTGACGTACTTTTTTCTATAACGCATTTGAAGACATTTATCTAGTAATGCTGATTTATTCTAGGCGATTCAATTGTAAATAAATCGATCAAAATTTCATTAAATTATATTAATGAGACATTCTTATTTTTGAAGCAAAGTTCAAATCTTAAGTTAAATGAAAAAATTTTAAAATTAGATTGTACTTAATTTATAAATTAGAGAAAGAAAAATCAACATTATTTTTTTTATTTAATTTTTTTATGTTTTCGTTTTTGTTCTGAAATTAAATTAATTTAATTATTGTTTCACACTCAACTGAACAACAAATAAAACATGCATCGATCATTTTAAATTATCCCCCATCACTTTAATCTATGTAATTTATTTGTGTTTTTTTAGTTTGTTTCATTTTATACAATTGAATGAAAATAAAGAAACAACTGTTTATTTTGTTTCGTATGATCCCAATATTTATTTCATTTTTTTTTTGTTGGTTCACTTATAAATAGTTTTATTTTTATTTTCGTCTGTGAAAAATGCAACTTTTATTTTTTCATTTAGGTGCACGAAAGCAAAGCTAAATCGGTATTATTCGCAGCAATGCTTGGTGGAAAATGTTGGTGGATCTCTCATAAAATTAAGAAAATAAACACGAATGGACCAATATATATTGTGCATGTCTGTAATGTTTCTTTCTTTTTTTTATATAGCATTTTATTTCGATGTTTATTGTTGTGTGCTTTTTATATTGATAATGATTATTGAATTGAAACTATTGAATTGATTCGAGAATTGATTTTTTCTATAATCTAAAACCATTTAATCCTCCCCAAATATGCAGGAAAGAATCTTCAACGAGATGATTTATTAATATCACCTGAATTACAAGAGATTATTGATCAGATATTCGGCAATGATGAGAATACACATAGCGATAACGATGACGAAGATGCGGCCAATGAAGAATCATCTGGCATTGTTGCAAACAGTAAATTCATTCAGTTAAGTAGCATTAAACAAGATGTTGAATCGACCAGTACTGATTGTTATTATCCAAATAATGGAAATTCGGTGGTTTTTCGTGAGACAACTGTTTGAAAATGCGATCCCGATGGTAAAGAAAAAAAGAGTTAGCCAAATGTGTTTTCAGGTGAAGAATCATATGTAGAATAATACCATTAACTGCAACCTATATTCACATCCCTTATCCATTTATGAGATAAAATAAAATTTATAAAACCCGATAGCAAAGAGAAAAGCAACAAAAACACCAGGATAATAGAATTATTTACACTGTGCAATTTAAAAACACCATTTTACTATTTTCTTACACATTTTTATTGTTCGATTTTTGTGTTGTGACATGATTTAAATGATTAAATTGACTGCTCGACAGGCAATTTAGTGACATAATTGTCAGACAGACATTTAAGCTTGGCCAACCAAATGATTGGTCTTTATAAATGTATCAAATGAGGTTTGACAACAGTAATAGAAGTGATAAAATCTCTATACATTACGTCGAGTTAAAATGATTTCGAACTTGATTTTTTTTACCAGACCTTATTAGTTTCAAATCTCGAACCGCTGCTTTTGATGCATATTCTGTTGGTCATCAACAGTAACTGGTAAGTGTGTAAGTTTCATTAAGTTTATTAGAGTGATTAGAGATCTTCTATTACACCACTTTATTTCTCTCTCGTATCAATGGTGATTTGTTGCTGTGTACGCATTCACCATTAGAAGTAAACAATAGCAGCAGTTTGGCAATTGGTTCGAGATAAGGACGGAAGTTCCGCGGTCGAACCAATTTCTGTGAACACAATATGCTCAATCATAAATTTTTCCCATCATTTTCTCCCAATTTTCATTGATTAATATAAATAATATTATGACGTGTTGAAAGTATGACGTAAAAATGATGTATTAAATAGAGACCAAATCAGTATTTTTAAATCAAAATGAATTACTAGAAATGAGACAATCGAAATGAATTCAGATGAATCAATTTGAAAGCGAAAAAAAAATTACCTGGAACCAAATGTCTTGTTTTCTTTTTTGAGAATTTTAGTATTATTAGAAGATTTAGTCATTTTTGTGTAGATTTAACTAATAAAATACGTTTGAGATTTTGATGTTTTCACACAAATACACACACATATAAACATCCAACAAACTCGTGATTCCAATTCAAAAGAATTAAGTTCTTTGAAATATATGTTTTCAAGTGCAGAGAAGAAGAAAAACCAGAAACAACAACATTTATAATAAAATCGTCCGTCCGATTTTGTTGCGTTAAAATATTTGCCCAGTTTGGCTGTCGGTCTCGATTAACCAAATATTTTTTTGTTCCGCATATATTTTAGGTGGATATTTTTATTCGGTAATTTATTTTGTTTTTTGGAAACACCATTATATATTTATATATTTTATCGAATATGAATGTGAGAATTGAATTAACTAAAACATCAAAAACAAACAAACAAACAAAATAACAAACAACTATATATTTATGACGCGCACGCACAACATGAAAATCAAGTGAAAAGGAATATTTAATATTTTTTAGTTCAATTTATAAATCGAAAATCCGAAACAAATATAAAATGATGATAAAATGATAAAATGATTTGATCTCATTTACGTATATGGATGTTTATACGATGATATGAATATAATATTTTATTTGAATTGTTATTGCCGTAATCACGAATAGAATTGCAAAGCACCAGATTTAATTATATATCATTGTATCGGTTTTTGATGATTTTCATGTGATTCCATTGTATTACTTAGCTCATCTGAGATAAATGTGTTTATTGTTCGTAAAATACATGTGTTAACAACTTATATATCTTTTTTTATGGATTTTCAAACATATTATAGCCATTCATGACTATTTCAATCAGAATACAAAAGAACAAAGGGGTATTTATCATATTTATTATTAAATTATATTTGAATGATAGTTGATTTTTAATTTCCATATGAATGTTTGTGCAAAAACGATAAGGTATCAAGTAGTTTTTCTGTCCCTGGCAAAGCAAACGGTTTTTAGGGGATCAGAATATCGAATTGCAGAGGACATGTGCCAGCCAAATAGAATCCAAAACAATAATGTAATTTGAATGAGCTTACCAACAAAATGCAAAAACAAATACACATTTATTAGATATATTAATGTCAACCAAGCATGTAACGATAGCAATAGTAGTAAATTTCTCCATAATTCAAGTGTTTTCTTGTCCGCGAACAACAACCAAATAATTAGAACAATTTTAAATGAATTTAGACACCTCACTGAATGGGTATTAGATTACTGAAATGTATTTGTGCCATATTATATACATTTATTCAGATTTATTTAATATTATTTAGTCAATGGGAAAAGTATTAAATAAATATTTATGAGAAAAAAGAGAAAATAACGTTTTTATCTTTTATTGGAGGGATCAGACTCTCTAAATTTGAATTAATTAATTTTCAGCCAATCTCACTCGAACCGTTTTGTATAAAAATAATTCGAAGAATTCTATTCGGTTTTGAGTCTTTGAACAAACAGAATTTGTATTATTGGAATGTACTTTTTATACTTTTTTCAAAGTGAAAACCACAAAATGCTAACTCAGCTCTCAAAAATCGGAAAACTCTAAAAAATCAAAATAATCATCGATTCAACAAAAAAAACTTCGTAAATAAGAATACTTACATACCGCAAGCTGTAAAATGTGTCAAAAAATGTTGAAATTAAAACGATCGGAAGTTGCATTTTTGGTGTACAATATCAACAAATATTTATTTTTATATCTTTCTTCTTCTTCTTTTTTAGTAATTACACCATAATACTTATGTATAATGCATATTTTTTTTACTTTCTATAATCATATATTTAAATAAAAGAAAAATGCTAACGACTACAATCCTTTCCGTGTCTTATGGAAATCAAAATTCGGAAGAAAAGTTTCTAGGCAATATGAGAGTGGCAAACAAAAATTTGGAGTAATGATAGAATGGACCTACCTTCAATTGATTTGTATATCCAGCTCAACACCACACAGAACAGTTTTTTCAAACAAATTAAAAATAAAACATAAACTATGTAAAACTATCACTTTTTTTAAAATACCGACTTACAAACCGGCGCAGTGTATAGACAGACAGACGTCAAAACAATGCAAAACACTTTTGATCAATTAACATGTACGTCTGATGCACTGAAAATGTAGATTATCGCATGATGCGACCAATTGTATGTCAGAATTAATTGAAATGATAAGTGAATAAGCTGAAATCTGATATGCGGACAACACTCTTCAGTCGTTAATTCAATCAAATGGGATTTGGTTTGGCGTCATTGCGCGAATTCTTTACATTTGATTGAATTTTCGATGAATGAATGATCTCAAGGCACCCTATGAAAATAAATTTTCTTTCGATGCTTTAGGACACGGTACGTTTATCCAGTATCTGAAGCACTTCGACCTCAGAACAGTTGAACATTCAGTATAGCCATAAATGCTGTAATAATAAATCAATTGTGATTAGAACCCAAGAGTGAATCAATATTAATCAAAAAAAATTGTTTTTTTTTTTTGCCAAACGATTTTGGTTCCATAAATCAGATGTGTTTTTTCTCTCACCCATAAGGGTGTTAGGTCTTTTTATAAATTTATTTTTATATTAATTTGGGTTAATTTAATTTTGCCATTGCTGTCATGTCACTACTGATTTATGGAAAATCGCGACACTTTTTTTTTTGTTTTGTTTTTTAACGACAATTTAACTTTGTTCTGTTCCCCACCTTCAGACACAACAATAATTTAGATAGACGAGCTGTCGTTGCGCCCGAAAGATATTAGCTGCTTCTACACATGTGCGTGGTCCAAACATTTAGTGATGCGATGCGAACAATTGGTTTTGTCGCGCGTTGGTCTGAAATGATTTTAAATGATTTAACTAATAACTGGATACACAAATCAATCGAATAATAATATGATTCTATCAACTCCAAATTTGTTATGGTAATATATGTATTGAGAAAAGTGGCAAAGAAACCTACTGAACAAACTGTATGTAAATTATATGGAAAAGTGTGTGTGTGCATGGTTTCAATGTAGTTTTGTTTTGCATTTGAATTTGTTATTTTCAATAGTCGGAAAGAATTTTCATTCGATATAACAAACGATTTATGTTTAATGCCCTCATCCTTTTACAATATCGCTTGTTTTTGCACCTTCTATATTTAATGCCCTAATCGCGTGCATGCAAAACTTTGTTTTGTGTGCATAGTCATTCATCATCATTTCAAAATTTATATTTTCTTTGTTACTTAAATGCTAAATGGTTAGTTGTGTAAAAGAAAGGAGAGAGAAAGATAATAAAAGAACCTAAGAAAAATTAGCTTATTATTATCCCTAGCAAATAAGAATATAAACCTAGAAATAAAATGCTTACAAATAATAATAATGTTTGATAAATTTTGATACAAAAAAATAGAGTAAGGAGTAACAATCAGTAGAAAATAAAAAGTACCGACATTGTTTTCATTGAGTTTTTTCAATTATACTCATGTGAATGTGTTGATTGTGTGGTGGGTCGGCGTTGCAACCGAGCCCGTTGTTTTGGTGGATCGATTTCATAATGACCGAGTAATCGTTGTGTGTGTGTGTGTTTTTTTTATTTGTGTTTGTCGAATGGTGAACGGTGTCACATTACATCTCCTCGCACCAAGCATTCTGCGAATTCATGTGACAGCTTGCACAAAATTCGAGCGAAACACGTCCACTCGACACGTGTAGACAAATGCCCGGTGAATTATCGGTATTTTCAGCCACCTTTTGTGTGATTGGATTATTAAAATAATTGTGTTCAATTTTAACGGTATTACTACTGTTCGTACTTAGGATTTCACTGTCGTCAATTTCACGTAAATCGGCAATATTCATCGGGTTTAAATCGGTTTTGAATGCTGTTGATGTTACTGGTTCATTCAATAGATTTTCCCAATGGAAATCGTCGATATTTTGTTCATATGATGAGGTTGATTCGGTTGCCGTGAAATCCGTATGACTGCCATTCTCTAGATCTGTGAAAATAAATTGATTTGTTTGTTCAGTAAAAGACGATGAAAAAAATGGATCATTGTGTGTCCAAACTGTACCATTTTCTTTATCATCTTCATACGATGCCGGTGACATTGATGATGCTGATGCTGGCGAACATCCACTGCTGCTGCTGCTATTTTTACATAAACGACTACGCATTATCGATGAATGATGCATTTTATTTTCCTCTTGATACTCATTATCGGCCACAAAACTCAATACAGACGATGTGATTGGTGTACGATTGCCCTGAATGCTTCGCAACAATGACATGATTTCGGTTTTATTTGCCAAAATGCTTCTCAAATATAAACTCTCTTGTGTTAGTTTTGTGATTGTATTGTTTCGAATGCACAACATTTTCTTCAATTTTTTATTCTCATTTTGGGTGTCTTCAACGGTTTTTTGCAAAACTTCCATATGCTCTTTCTTTTTACGACGATTCTCACGTGCCATAATCGCATTTCGATTGGACACTTTTGGATCTGGTTTACGTGTTGGCATTCGTTTAATGGATAATTTTTTGTCGTTGGCCGCTTTTTTTGAGTTCGTTGCCATTTTCGTACAATTGCGAAATAGATTGCCAGCTGTATTGTGATACAACGATTTTAAACGTTTCGACTCATTACCTGTGCATGATTCATCATAGTCATTGTCCGATTGCGTCTCATCCGAATAAATTATTTCGTCATCGTCGGAAAAATCGTCATCGTTCTCGTACATCGGTGAAAAACCAGCCGTATTTTCAATTTTCAACATTTTGGCATCCATTTTGTTTGCTTACGATTTGATATACCTCTTGGTTGGTATGGAAACTTTTATTCTCGTTCGGGGCACAAAGCGCGAATTAAAAATGTGTGTGTGTGTGTCGATTTTTTTTCAGGAAGTGAAAAACAAGAAAGAGTGCTAATTAAACTTGTTAAAATTTCAACCTTTTGATGGTTACTTACTAAATTGTAACACTTTTATACGATTCGCGAAAAAAATCTACGTCTTTTGAATGGAAAGTTAATTAATAGTTTTTTTTTGTTGGCAAGAGAAAAATTTCACGATCTACAACTTTCTACTGCGTCGTATCTAATACGTGTGTAGTTCCAATTGAATGACTAAATGAGCATAGCGTCAGAGGCGCTGCTATCGATGAACGCGTTCAATCAGACCTAAATTTACAATGGTATTGTGTTTATGCGTGGAAAAATCAATGATTTTTGTTTAATAATAGCTATTTTCTATGTTTTTTCTTAATCAAATAAAAGCCAATTTATGAATTTTCATTAAAATGGCAGTTGAAATATTTACGCAACACATTTGAGCCATTTAATTTGATAAAATATTTGTTTTTATCGAGAAAATCTACGGTTGCCATCTTTTGGTGGGCATAAAAAGCTAATATAGATGTCAAAACAACGTTTGAGGTTACGTTATTTTCAATAAGTGCCGATCGTTGATGCAAGTATTTCGGTATAATTTTTGTGAATGAAAATAAATTCGCATCGAAATGATTGTAAACAGATTACTGTGTCGAAATTTTTTTGGAAAAAAAATTCGTCTGAGACATCGTTGTTACTCAACATCGAAATCAATAGATGACAATATTCGAAATATTGCAATTTTAGCTCATATTGATGCAGGTACATTGTACTGTGAATTTATTTCTAAGTGAATTAAATACGTTAGTTGTCCTCTTGCGATAGGAAAGACAACAACAACAGAACGAATGTTGTATTATTCGGGCACGACACATTGCATGGGTGAAGTGCACCGCGGCAATACGATAACCGATTTTTTGGAGCAAGAACGTGAACGTGGTATTACAATATGCAGTGCAGCGGTTACATTTCCATGGAAAGAGTATCGATTCAATCTTCTCGATACACCGGGCCACATTGATTTTACAATGGAAGTTGAACAGTCATTGGGAGCAGTCGATGGTGTTGTGGTTGTACTTGACTCATCGGCTGGAGTTGAAGCACAAACAGTCACCGTTTGGCATCAAGCCGACCATTACAAACTACCAAGAATGGTTTTTGCCAATAAAATGGATCGACCCGATGCGAATTTTCAAAGTTGTTTAGTCGATTTACAAAATAAATTAGATTGTATTCCGGTGCCATTGCAAATTCCACTAATGGGCGAAAAAGGGATAAAAAGTAAGCGAGCATTATACAAATTGTATGTGATTACTAAAAGAAAAACACTTTCCCATCAGGTATAATCGATCTACTAGAATTAAAAGAATTACGTTTCGATCAGTCAAAAGAGGGACGCGTTTATTCTAAAGTACCGTTGTTCGGAGAATTATTGAAAAAAGCAATTGACAAACGATGCGAAATTATCGATATAATGAGCGGTTATGATGATAAATTGGCCGATGAAGTGATTCAAAATGATAGTTTGGAAAATATCAACAGTTCAATAATAAGACAAGCAATCCAAAGTTTGACAATAAATCAAAATATTGTGCCGGTATTTCTGGGGTCAGCCTATAAAAATACAGGTGTCCAACTCTTAATGGATGGCGTCACATCATATTTACCAGCACCCAGCGAACGAACTTCCATTTACGATTGTTTTAAGTAAATTACACACATTCAATTTTTTATTTTACTTTATATTCAACCGCTGTTATTAAACGAGTGTAAAATTTCAGTAAAAGTTTTGCGGGAAAAGTGTTCAAAGTAATGCATGACAAACAAAGAGGTGCCTTGAGTTTGGTTCGAGTACTTAATGGTAAACTGAAAAAAGGGGATAAAGTTCATACATTGAATGGAACATCTGAAGTTGTACAACGTATTTACGAACCATTGGCCGATGAATACCGTGAAATAGATGAAGTAAGCAAAGGAAATGTTGGAATATGTGCTGGTCTCAAGGTATTTTTAATCTTTCACATTTTATTACTATTATGAATTGATTTTCATTCTTTAAAAAAAACCACACCACATAGACAACTTCAACTGGCGATTTGCTTGTGTCGAGTATGAAATCATTTAATGCAGCTAAAAACGTGCTCGAATCAAAAGGTGTTAAACTTCAATTAAAACCACATATTCCCGATGCTGTTTATTTTTGTTCAATCGAACCGCCATCGATTTCCTATCAAACGGCTCTTGAAAGAGCTCTCGCCCAACTACATCGAGAGGATCCAAGTTTTCGTGTTAGCTACGATGAGAATACAATGCAAACCGTTTTGGGTGGAATGGGTGAACTTCATTTGGAAATCATAAAATCTCGAATTCTGAGCGAATATAACATTGAAGCCGATTTAGGGCCATTACAAATTGCCTATAAAGAGACAATTTTGCAACCAATTCGTGATACATTCGAATTTAAAAAGGACATTGCCGGTTCATCGCAAGAAGTTACCATTGAAATGTCACTGGTTTTGGATAATAAAAAACAATTTTCGCTCGATACACATCCGGATACAATTCAGGCACTAATTGACATTCATCCAAATTATATGAAAGGCGTAAAAAAAGCAGTTGAATCAACATTAAATCGAGGACCACTGGTGGGCGGCATCGTTATGGGCACTCAAGTTATATTACACAAATTGGTGATTGGCCGAAAAACGGCCGAATCAGTTGTAATGTCGGCCACAGCACAATGTGTACAAAAAATGCTTCGCAAAGTCGGTTGCAAACTTTTGGAACCATTGATGTCAATTCAAATTATTGTGCCGGGTGATAAATTATCGGCAGTACTGAGCGATCTGACGAAACGACGATCGGAAATTTCAGAAGTTGTTATTCGAGGAGACAATCGGGTACATTCAAAGGCATTTGTCAACAATCAATGTTCACTTGGTTCAATGTGTTTTCTATTGTTTGTTTTTTTAGATTGTCCACGCAATCGCTCCGTTAGCTGAGCTTAGCGGATACTCAAGCAAAGTTCGAATATCTACATCTGGAACGGCCAGCATGCTCATGCAACCATGTGGCTTTGCGGCCATGAGCGAAGAACAACAAGTGCATGCAATTCGACGAACGCAAGGACTAGAATAGTCAATTGTTTATTGTATTATATATTGTAAAGAATTATTTATCGAAAATAAAATGAATGAACTTGGAAAAAACCACCGAAGAAAATGATATCGGGCGTCTCCATTGGTTTGTATCTCGAATACACGGTTTATTAACCATAATTGAATTCTATGTTTTTTTTATTCACTTCGATTTAATCAGTGAAATAGTATAATTAGATTTATTAACGGAATGTTTTTTTTTTCATTTTGGTTTTGCAATGCAATCGAATAAAAGAATGCGATTTCGAATTCGCACTGAATTCAAAAAATGTTGTAAATTGCAACAGGCTCGCGATATGAATGCAACAAGAAATGAAGCCAAGGGTAATGAAGCGTGTATTTTTCCCTCACGAATTCAATTTGTTCGTCAATTAAATTTCAAAGCTGAATGAACACGTGTGTGTGTGTGTATGTTTCACACATTGCCATTAAAATGCACATGTTGATTTGTTCAGTTTTCGGTGATGAATTTTCTTACAGAATGAATTTGTAATAGCTTGAAGGATATTCAATGTCGCATGAAAATCATTCACAACAAAACCTGCTAAATATTAAAACGAGTCCGACGACGCATTGCATCGTCAAAGACTTGAATGAATATTTCATTTCACGAAAAGCAAAGAAAGAAAAAAAAGCACACCACAGAGAAGTAAAAAAAAACTTTCACTGGACTTGCAGTCAATCATCTGTGAGCTGAGTGAATTCATAATACCTTCCTATAAAGGCTATGTACAAAGACGTGTATTATGTTCGCACACACACACACACACATCTTTGCTATATAAACACACTTTGCATTTCCAATTTGTACAATCGAATTTTATATTCATACATCTGTGAAGATTTATAAGTATCGAGTAAAATTTTATTTCCACATAAAATATGCGGTACGTGCCTGCTTTTCATATAACAAGCGATCGCCTACATTTATTGTTTGGCCACATACGATAAAAATTACTTTGCGCACAAAGTGTGTCTTACTTCTTCTATTTCAATTTTATCGCAAACATAAGTTTATCCGTGCCCGTGCCCAAGTGTTGAATGCATGTATTTTCGTACAAATTGTAAGCTTTTTTATGGTGCTTATTCTTCGCCGCTGGTTTTTTTTCTTTACATTTTCGGTGTGTGTGTGGGTGTGTGTGTATTTCGTTTTATGCAATGAAAACTTTAACATAATCAAATTGTTTCGTGGCTACGAAAGTGAAATCTTTTTTTATATTATATTTGCTTATGGCAATGTCCTAACTCATTGGCCACGCCAATCTTTTTTTCTTCTCTCTCTGTTTCTTTGGTTTTAAATGCCGTACAAACCTCATTGAAGATTCTTTCAATGTTGCACATTTAATTAATGTAATTAAAATCCTCTTGATGGCCAGTGCATAGAACCCGAAATTCGTTCACTTTATTAAACTACTTAATAGTATTAAAACGGTGACCGGAATGTGGTGGTGCAACAAGTGACTAAATTTTGCCAGATTTCATTTTGGTAACACTTGTTGCCGTTGCACATTAATAACCATCACCATTAAATGAGCGTAATGAAATTTCATCACAAAATGTAAAATGTAGAAATAAAATCAACGCACAGCATGCGATAAATTATGAACAATGTTCATTGAACATATGATCGACGATATCATTGACATTGTGTTTAATGATGATTCAGAGAAAAAGAAGAAACAATCTTATTTTATCTCGTATGAAAATTAACTGAAAACAAGATAATAAGACAGAAAAAAAAACATTTATATAAAAGAAATTTGTTGAACATCACACAGTGCAGACAAAGGAAGAAGCGAAAAAAATAGTAATATAGAATGCTCTTATTCCAATAACATTTGAAAAATGTTGAACGCACATCACTTCATCATATTTACCGTTTTATCACATAAAAAAACGCTCGTATAACGGTATGGAATTAAATTCAAACAAAAGCTGAAATGAAAAAAAAAAGAGAGAGAAAGAGACATTGATAATCAAAGACATGATGAGTGTGTATGTACGAGAGAAAAAGTTACACATATGAATTGGAGAGGAAAAAAAACCGAAGAATTTCTTGTGCTTGAAAAATCGGAAATGGCAGGTTTGAATATCAACTGTGTCAGCACCGAGCAAGTTAAACTAGTTGTGAAACAACGACTGAAATTCCACGCAATATAAAACTAAAGACACAGAAAATGCCAGCAATGCCATAAAATGGAATATTTCTTTCAATCTGGTTTTTTTAGCCTCTCTCTCTCTCTCTCTGTTTTCTGTTTTGTCTTAATGAAAATGACAAAATGAGAATCATCACTCTTCTCGCATTGTTTTCAACAGTTCATCCGTTGTGCATTGAAAATAAACTTTTCAAAAAAATGAAGAGTCAAACGCAGATAAAGGTAAAATATATAAAATAATGCGATAAGAAGATAGGTAGACGAGGAGCAAAGAGACTGAATAAAAATCAGAAGACCAAAAATTATGAAATCAAAAGATCATTTCAAAATGGAATATTTGCGTGTATGTTGTTCAAAAAGGTGCTTTTATTTTATTTGAAATGCTGTGTGCTTGTGTTTATTCTCTTCATTACAAATGCCACCAAATCATATTCTCGTGAATTTTACAGATTACAGCTATTAATTTGAATGAAAAATGAATGGTAAATATGTAGTTTGACTTGTTCGCGCGCGTATTGTGTGTGTGTATAATTTGAATTCCCCGCGAATGCATGTCGGCCGCTGATGCTGTTGCTTGATGAAATCAGACATTCCAAGAGCACGGTATGAAGTTCCTACAGATATCATAAAAACGTAGGAACTCTAAACCTCGCTATCGGTAATGACTTGCAAATTGACGTTGAATGCATCGCCTCATTATCGCTTCAGCTACTTTCCAATTTTGATGTTTCGATTTGAATCCAAATTATTGGCCACAATTGAATCGGTTTGATTATAGTTTGATCAATAATAGATGTTGATTCCGCTCTCTTCAATTCCCGGATGTTTTTGTTTGCAAATGAAAAATAAAAAATGAACGTCGATGTCCATTCAATATCGAAACCGTATTTATTTTGTTCATCTGCTGCTGAGAGAATGGATGTTATTATTATGTGATATAACCAACAAATGTTTTTGAGTGTGCAGTAGAATTGCACGGTTTTTATTTAAATATTATTATTATTCAATGCGCGCTTGGCTTTTACCTTCACTTCATCCATGGTTGTGCTCCTAACGGCCTAGTTAAATGAATGACCGTTGTGTGTTTATTTATATTTTATTATTGCAGCCTGCACATATATTAGCCATACGCTTTGTGACCTTTTGCATATATATATGTGTATACACATTTTTGCTGGATACGTTTTTTTTTTCAACAATCAAACGAGCAATACAATTCACATGTAAAACGCCATTGCTGATTATTATGATATATACTATAGTACGTTTTATTTAAATGCTGTGTAAAGTGATGACCAGATAGAAAAATATGACCAAAAACAGTTCAAAACTAAAGAAAAAAAAATACTGGTGGAAGTGCTGTTGATGCGTTTTATTTATCTTTTTTTTTTTTTCTCTTTCTCTCTCCGTCTCTAACTATCCTCTTATCACATGAATTTATTGTGTTTTTGACTCGAAAAGCGCCTACGTAAAACCCATTTTTCTGTCGAGTTTATCACACTCGATTTTTGGTATTGTTAGTCCCACAAAAAATAATATGCAGCGCTTGCACAAGTTTCACGCCAATTTCTCTTCATACACTTACTCACACATCCGCAAATAATCGCACACACGCACGCATCTACAACCATTGCAAGCGTATATCAATACAATCGTTGCCACGTCCATGTTGGCATATTGCGAATATATGTGTATTGGTTGTGCCCGTACAAGACTCGGGATGATGAGTACATTTTTTCCCGTTTGTGTCATTACCTCCATTTTGCCCTTGTGTAGGTGAATCGCACATAGTTGTTTACATATATCTACACCATTTTTTATTTCGTACATACAGTAGTCCGTGTACAGGTTTGTTTTTGCCGAAAACTTCGCTTTTTTTGAATACTATATGCTTTTTTTCGCTCATTTTGGACGCTTTTTACTTTGGTATTATTGACTACACACTGGAGAACTGACTGATTCTTGCAAAACAAAAACATAATATAAAGCGTCGGCTTGATTATAATTTGATTTTTTTTCTTTGCTCTCCGTTCGAATACCATGATGCCGGTATGGTTTCACCATTTTAGAAAAAAACAACAACAGAAAACAGCGTATCACAGAATTACTGGAAGAACGAGATGGAATTAATACAAAGCCGAAAAAAACGATAACACACACAAACTCGCACACAAATCAGTGAAGGATGAATAAAAATGTTTTATTCACCAGATTTCTCCGTCACTCTCTATCACAAGAATTCATTGGGTTGCCTCTAATTTGACTGTAGCTACTTGAGTTCAATAACGAGAAGAAAAAAAACTGAATACGAAAAAAATGTACCAAAAAGCAAACATCAAATCTTATCTACATTCCATAGGCTGTATAAAAGGCGGAGTCACTTTATTTGTGGTGTGTTTTTATTGCTATTTTTGGAATCCGAAGAAAAAGTATCGGCAATAACAATTGACTACTTATTCCTTTATTTGATTTGATTCTTTCCCTGTTTTCCATCCTCGTTTGCTTATTTTTGAATTGCACATATTGACATCAAATAACGATAGATAGTGAAAAAAACAATTGTACAAAATGTGTGAGTATATTTAAAAATTGATATTAAGACATCAGCATATGCAAAACTCAAAATAGTTGCAAATTCAAACAGGTTGGCATACACTTCGGTATTTATTATAACAAAAAAAAATTATCTGCGGAAATATCTTAAACTGATTTCAGATAACATTTTTCAAATGATATTTATCACAAAAGTAAGGTGAAGCTCGATATTCCTTAAGTATTAACGAACAAACGACGATGAAATCATTTTGACCACAAACGAAAAACGACACCTACTAATTGACATTTATTTTGAAGTTATTCAAACAGACAAACAGACAAAACGAGAAAAAAAAACCGCCGAATGTTTCCCTTTGCAAATGACACACAACATACAGAAATTGAAAACGAATCAGCTAAAATGTTGAATGACCACGAAACGACGACGGGCGACAACGTCGACGATCAGACATATCGTTTCGTATTATTATGATTTTTATCTCTTTGTTCGTTTGTTGAGTCACTGTCTCTCGGAAATTACAAACTCCACAATGCACAAGAACACGAAGAAAAACTGTAAAAAAGACGTATAAAGTATTACTTTTAATACATCTTAAATGTATTCTAATAACATAATCACCACACAGCCGCCGCGTATGAGAGAAGCAGATGGCATTTGTGGCCTTTTTGAAGGACAGTTCAACGTGTTGTTTTGTTGTTGATGTTATTATGTTTCAGGTGCTCTGTACGGTGTGTATGTGTGAGAGAGCTCTCTGTACCGCTTGTTGTTTACCGCCGTTACTTTATTTATTACTAAATTGGTGTGTGATGTCGTTGTGCTCGCATGAGCTTTTTGTTTTATTGATTATCTTTTGTTTCATTGTTTTTATTAAAGACGTATCACTGAATAACACCGTCATCATTGTCGGTGCGATGTGTGTTTTTTTCGGTTCCTTCATTACTATTAGTTTGTAATTTGTTTTGAGAATTTTGAATTATTATTTTTTAATAAATATATCCAGAATTGGCTGAACGAACGCGGCAACGGCAAAAACAACAACAACGCCAATGGCGACAACGACGAACAACGAGTGTCGCCTGCATTGGCGTCCAGTTTGCGCAGACATAACACATACACATAAATGTAAAATGAGAGAAAATTATCGCGCGCAAAATTCATTGTGAGAGAGCACCGAAAGCAAAACAAAAATTGGTATATAAACTTTATGTCAAGAAGAGCAAGAGAGAACAATAATAAGAGTCGAGATAAAGTTAAACGGAGAAGTTGAGTTCACCGTTTTACTGAAGGTTAAATTATGTTTTTCATTCGTTATGTTTTTTCGCAAAAGTGGAAGTGAGCGAACGAGGGAGGGAGGGAGAGAGAGAGAGAGAGAGAGAGAGAGAGAGAGAAAGAACGAACGGAAAAAAATCAATTTGAATAATATATTGCCCTGTTGCTATCTCCGCTTATAAAATAATAATATAAAATTCAAGATAGATTCAAATCGTCGTCTATGTATGCATCAATGTGAAAGAGCGCACGGTCACATGCACAAGCACATATAACCGATGTGACAAAATTATTAAATTCGATAGTTTGTATGCAGATGTGAAAGACAGCTCAAATACACACACACATATTTTTTTTATTTATGGATAATTTACAGTGGCTCCTGTTGCCTTATGAGTATGCAAGCCATAATTATCATGTAAAATAAGTTACATTCAGTTATTGTTGTATATATTGTTGCAGACGAGGCACGAAAATATCAATGTCAATTTATTCGGAATTTTTATTTTAACGTACAGTTGTAGCTCTATTTTCATCGATAATTATGCTGACAAAATGTTCGATCGTCGCAAAACGTTCGCACCCAAATTGGACTTGCTGATTTCACTCTTGTGTGCACAAAAAATCAAGTTAAAGCCAACATTTTGTCCAATTATTATGTTATCGTTCTTATTTTGTTCTTGGTGTTAAACGAAGAGAGAAAAAAATATATGATCGTTGGTAGTTGAATGAAAAAATTCTCATGAACAACAAAACCCATACATTCGGAATTTTGGTGATGTGATTGTGCGGCTTTCGCAAACTAAGATTGATTGCTTGCCGCATTTTTTTAAAGATACATCGTGTGCAACAAAACATACAATAAAAAATTGCGGCCTAACAATGTTATGACATGAGCACATTGCATCTTTGCTTCTATATTTCATTATGATATTGGTCAATACGCTTCTCTTTTCATTTGGAGTGCGATTGTTTTTGTAAAGAAAAGCATGTTCTCGTTCAATTTTGTTATACATTTTTCCACGACTCTGTGGTCATCACTCAATTTATGTGAGATTTTGTTAATTTCTTCATTCAATAATTGGACATTTTGAAACGAAAATTACACAAAATGCGACCAAGAAATTCATGGTGAAATTCGTTTCCATTAAATCCTGAATATTCATATCGAGTCGCTTTTTTTCGTGCCATATATACTAATGGGTTAATGAGTTTATGTTAGTTTATATGAGGCAAAAAAAAAAGATTATAAATGTACATTAGTCACAGCTTTTTGATAGCGTTTTTTGGCAACGATGTTCATTTTTGATATGTTCAATGTTGATCCAAACATTTTCTCATAAGCGAATGTGTTGAAGCGCGAAACGATGAGAGATTTAGAGATGTTGTTTTTTTTTGTTCATTTAGTTTGTTTGTCGTGTGCGATTTGGAATACATGAGTGCAAGTGAGCGATAAATAAATGTTTATAAACTGAGCATTAAAACAAAACAAAAAATGAACAATCGCGAACTGCGAGATTAAGGCTAAAAATCGTGAAAAGAGTAATCACACATAATCGCCATTCGGTGTCAACTCATTTTTTCATTAAAAAAAAAAAAGAAGTGTGAGACAAAACTCACACGACCGATTAAAAATAAATTAATCGAAGCTTGTTGATAAAAGGAAACCGAATTGTTGGGGCAAAATGTGGATTTTGTAGATACACACGTCGAAAACAGAAGGAGAAGAAAACCATGTATATATGGTTTATAATTTTCATTCTCTGTCTGTCTTTCGCTCCCTTTCTATGGCTGTTTTCTATTATTAACGTTTGCCACCGTCAAAACTCAGGTTGTGAAAGGAAAAATATGAATATTGAAATTGGCATTCGTTGCAAATGTTCAAGTATTAAATAATCAATATATGACGACTGTTACACTTGTTAAAATATTTACAAATACAATTGCGTCTCTGGTTTTATAATATGTAGAATATGTGTCGATATGTGTACAGTTGTTTCATGTTTTAATCGTCATCATCATCGTGTATTTTTTCTTTTTCGATTTTTGGTCCACACTTTTTTAATTCAAACGATTAGCATGCTGAATCGCATGATGTTTTGCATATATGCAATGCAATACACGAATAAATAAACTATACGAATGTCTTGAAATACAAAAAAAGTGTGATTTTTGTTAAATGAATGTGGCACAAACAAAAAAATTAAATGAAAGAAGAAAAAAAAATGAATTCCTTGACTACGCGACACTATGAAAATAAGCAAAAAAAGTAAATTCATATGTGCATATATGTAAAAAAAAGAGAGAAACAGTAATCACACCAATGGAAAAAAGAGAGAAAAAAACGAACTAACCAAGTAAATTACCAACACTCAGCATGAAGACTACGAAAAAAAAATGTGCTCGTTTCACATTCGTTCCTGTGTGTCCGCTCTTGTCCGTACATTCACTTATTTGGCTGCTTTGTTTGCGTTATTCGTCGACATGGTCAACGGCTGATGTGTGTACGTGTGTGTTGAGAAATATAATTAAATCCATTTAACTTTGTGAAATGTGCTTCCAGATAAAGTCCATTCTGATTCCATTCATTTCTTTTCGCGCGCCAACTCTCTCTCTCTCTTCCTCCAATTTCCTCTTCCTCTCCCTCTTTCCAGTTTCTGGTTCGTTTTTACTGCTTACATTTTTCAATTTGCGATCTTCGTGTCAGCATTTTTTTAAAAAAATATTGAATGTATATTAAAAACACCAGCTGACGAATGCGTTTTTTTCGCGCACTCCATCTCTCTTTCTCTCTATCGTGCTCGCAATAAAAAAAAATCATTTTCTATGCGGATAAATTTGTTTGATGATCTGAGATTGCCACGATCCATAACACTTTCATTTGCTATTGTTTTTGTTTTCTTCTCTAAAATTATTTTCTTTATCTTGAACGTTAACTTTCACGATGGAAACGACTTTTTCCAATTGATTGCAAATTATTTTTGGAATTTACTTTCAATTCAACAGAATTTTAACGGAACGGAATTTAAAATTTCAAACAGAAACCAATGAAATAAAATTTATGTGAGTATATGTTGTTTACACGCACCACGATTACGTTCGCAACGATGTACCACTGGTTTAGCTCGATGAAGACTGACTGCCCGAATGGCGAATCTCACATTTGAATATTATATTTTGTTTTTGTTATTTTTTTGTACTACACGAATTATACGAAGTCCCCAATATAAATGTCCATGTCAAATGCGTTCGACAGTTAAAACTCAAAATGCTCATACACACTATTTTATGAACGATTTTTGAATAACGTTTTTCTCATTTTAATTTGTATACTTTGTTTCTTTTTGTTCGTCATTTCGCTCTCTCTCTCTCTCTCTCTCTCTCTCTCTCTCTCTCTCTCTTTCTCTCCATTTCTTGTGTCATTTCAAATTGAGAAATTTCATATGCGCCACATGACTATAAGTTGGCGGCAGCTTCTTCTTTCCATATTTAACAATAAGTAACTGTACATTGCCAACGAACGATGACCAAAATCCAATTTGAATATATTTATGTGAACAGATAAACGCGTGACAAATTGTATGGTATCAATTCGAACTGCAAATTAACGAGTCGAAAATAAATTGTAAATATTTATTTTAAAAAAAAATTATATTCAGAAGATGAAAAATATTTATACATTTATTATGCATATATCGAAGTGTAAAAGATTAGAAAATTATATTTTATGATAACAGTGAATAAAATGTTGATGTTTAAATTTACTCAATTTAACATGACTAAATCGAAAGACAACGAAAAATTATTATTATTCGAATCGTATCGAATCGAAAAATTAACGAAACAAAAATGCACAACACACAAGCCAGCAAGAGAGTAAAATAACTTGTTCGATAGTAAAAACCCGAATACGGAATAACTTTTCGAAAAAGAATTTTTCCTTTGCTTTGACTTGCAAATTAAATAACCAGTTTTCAAACAGCACGAACGACTATATGTGAATGATTTTATATGATTTTCAATAGTGCCACAACAGCTACAGAGTATAAAAGACGTGTTTTATTTTCACTGTATTTTATATTTCAGTGGTTGCGTTGTATTTGTACATAGAGTGGAATATGTATTTCTACATTTGTTCTATGTATGTGGCACATCGCGCTTATAACTATAAAACGAGAGAATGTGGCCCGGCTCGAAAGTCGCGATGACTGGTCCAAAGGGAGCGAACGAGAGAAAAGACATAAAGCGCACACACAATCACACTTAACATACACATAAACGTGCATACAATCCATACTGCATATGAAATGACGGCCGTATGCTACGGACCCATCAGCGGATTTTCTCTTTTGCTCTTCGATTCTTTATTTGTGGTTTTTGAATTTTGAAATGAAACTGTTTCTCTTCTTTTCACTATTGCGTGATCACTTTGAATAGATAATGTTAATCGAAAAAAATAAAGTTCTTTCAGATTTTTATTCAATATCCACTTTGATAAAGTAGAATTTATCGAAATTTCGACTGCAACTTTATATTAAATGTCCATCAACGTTTATGATCAATTGCGCAAAAATGTGGATATGAGTCCGATTCGCGGATCGATTCAATTGCTGCATTTCTACAGCAATGTATGTAGCTGTACATCGATTTAAAATGTATTTAGAAAAAAAAGAGGAAACATTCAAGTATTTGGTAGCACACCGTACCCATGCACAACACAACACATAATACAAATTTGCTGAAGAAGCGGCAAAAGCAACAACATTAACAGCAACGCTATAACGGCGGTAACGTTGAAAATTACGGCGGAAAAAGGAAAAATAAGAGCAGTACCGTTCGGTTGTGTGTGCTGCAAAACTTCCATATACTGAACATTGGCTCTTCTATATATTTACCGACAATTGCGATGGAGTGTGTGCATGTGTGTTTTGTCCATGTGTGCGTTTTGTGTGTAAGTGTGTATGAATGTGTTTACGTGTACTATTTTGCTCAGCCCATATTTTGTACGTGTGATGTAGCAAGTAGCTGTATCAAGCGGTGAGCAAAACAAGGAGAGAGGGAGCGTTCAAGCAAGATAGCATAAAATTGAGCGCGCGTGAAAAAAAAATCGCACAAAAAAATAAGGAGAAAAAAAAACCGACCGAGCCAAGAAGAAGAACAACAAGAAAGGAAAAACAAACGACAGAAGAGAGAGATAGAGAAAGATAGAATAAAAAAGTGTGAAGCAAAACTACATTTTATATTTATACATGCGCATGCACAATTTTTCACACTTTGACGCATGCAAAATATTATGTGTAGCTGCGAGTGATATTGTAGGCATGTACACATAATAGCACTTTGTGCGGATTTCGCATGATTCTCGGCATTACAGACATATTGTAGAGGATAGCTCTAAGATACACATAAAACACATTGCGTACCCAGTTTCAATTCGCATTACACTGGAGTTATGCATGGATATACACATAAACAAATACACACGGAATATGATGGAGACTGGTCGTGGGCCTTTTTTATGCTCTCCTTCTCTAACTCTCTCGATTTCTCCCTCTAACTCTGAGCCTCAAATATGCCATGTATATCCTATTGGCTCGAATCGTATTCACAAAACATATCTTCTAATGATAAAAAGCCGCGTTCGTTCAACTATAAAATGCAGGCATCAGTCTCTCACTCTTGATGCCAGTTTAAAGCTCCATAAAGATGAATCGAGAGTAACCATAACTTATTTCGTCCAAAACCAGACAAATATATACATATTCGTACATACATTTGCTTCTCTCTCTCTCTCTCTCTCTCTCTCGATTTTTTGTTGTTACCCATCCAGTCATTCTGCAGATAAATTTATTTTTATAGTTGATATGCAGGTGTCTCTCATCATTGGCTATTCTAAAACAAGTATTTTCTTAATACAATTCATTCGAACGATTTACTTCATTTGAATGACTTTTGAAAGGAAGAGTTGCTCACAACGATATCGAAAAAGCAATCAAACATTCTCGAGAGATAACAAAAATTGTCGATTTCAGTGATTGCTTAAATCATAGCCGTTTCCAAGCAACATGATCGTTTTCATTTTTCTCGTTTTTTCATCCTCCTTCCTCTCTCTCTCTCTCTCTCTCTCTCTCTCTCTCTCTATCTCTCTCACTAACAAATCACAATAACACATACTACATGAGCCATTCAATATTTGCAAAAATCACATTTTGCAATGAGAACATAGAACAAAATTCATTTACCACCATCTAAGCGTAAAAATACGAATGGAAAAGTACTTATTTTTTTTCAAAACGAAAATTCTTTTTATGCATTAGCATCATTGCTATTTGTTAAAGAATGAGAAAAAAGATCAGGAGCAAAACAAAGAGTTCGAAACAAATGATACGACAAATATATCAAATTGCACTCATTCTCTTCACCAAATCTCGTTACATTCAATTCCAATTACAATATATGTGATTGGCGTCGAAAATGCAAGGAATCAAATTGCGTACAAATTACATGGAACATTCGAAACGAAATTATATTCAAGATAAGAATACAGATCGCGTGTAACACACACACAAATTTATTTTCTTCAATCGCATCGTTGACATCAGGCGACAGAGAAAGAAAATAAAATATCAATAACAACAAACATGTACCTTCCCCGCTTCGAATGATGCGTGAAATTTAATGAAACTGGATTGGAATTCATGATGCAATAGATGGAGACAACGCATCGAACTTGAAAACACAAAGAACACCAACCGAAATGAAAGGAGAAGAAAATGATGAAGAAGCGCAACAAACAAGACTTAATATAAGTATATCAGGGTTTAGTTTTGACAAGACAAAATATGTATGGGAACACGGGTCCCCTTCAATATTGGTGTGTACAAAAGCGCACCGAGAACTACACATTCAAATGAACTTAAAGTTTTTTTCTTCTGTCGTTCTTTGCCTTTGGTCGGTTTTCACTGTGCTCATGTTTAAAATGCAACTTTCTGAAGATTAACAATGAATGAACATCGACCCTGAATTATGAAATTTATTCACCGCGCCATGCATATAAATAACAATATAATCATTAGTATCCTTTTTTAAAAAAAAAAAAAAAACAACAACACTGAAATTGGCACTACTACTATGTGCAACAAAAATACATTACCATCAAATTATCATCGCGATTACACCTGTAACGCAATGTTTTAAACTCACAACGCAAAATGACATACATGCAGAAAACGAAGCAAATTGAAAACGCGAAAAAAATGTGCGTATGTGTGAGACGGAGTGAGAGCGAACGAGAGAGCTGTGGCAAAAGAGAGAAAAAAAGTCTGATGGACTGATAGAGTGAATGAGATATCGGGCGCAGTACTTATATGGCAATTGTTGTTAATGTACATTGCAATACGTATTTCACTGCATTCGCAAGCACACCATATGTAGCATAGAGCAATATAACGAACGCAACAATTTATTATTTCTTTTTTTTCTTCCATTTTTTTATGGCTATTTGCTATTATTATTGCCGCTGAAACCAAACGCATTCAAATCATCAAATACAAATTAACACATATAAATGAATAATTGACTACAGTTTTTTTTCCACAACATGTTTTGGTGTTGTTTGCATCGTCAATTCGATTTCAAAGTTATAACAACTTAAATGTTATGTGTGGTATAAATAAACGGCCGCACCAACTTTGTATATTAGGCTGAGCGTGTAAACAAAGGTGGCCAAAGCCATGCGTTAACCGGCACAAATATGTCTTTTATTCGCTTATACAACTGCGTTACAACTTCAACCTCAAAGAGCTCTTAGTTAGAAACAAGTTTCGTCTTCCTTGAATTTGCTTTCTACAAAAAAAGAAATGTGCAAAAAATAGATCTGAAGAAAAAGAGACGTTAGAGATTTAAAAAAAAAAATTTGCAAAATTTTCTAACACCTCGTTTAACATCGATGCCAAAATGAGAAAATCCCTTGTTTTGGGTTCCGACAATGTCACATAAAATATGCAAATGCGCTCTCACCGCGCATGCCATTCAACCGGAATTGTGTGGATGTTTCACGCAGAATCGAACGGTTTGAAAACTGCTGTCTTTGAGATTTACCTATCAACGTGACAAAGAGTCAAATCAACGTTTATATGCGTCACTTTTAACATCTGCTGATGTTCTTTCACAGATGCATAGTTTTTCAAACGACTATTTTTTTCTATATTGAAATTAACTAAACCGAACTGAACTGAACTGAACTAAAAAAAACAAACTCTCCGTATAAATTTCTATAATAAATATTGTTTGCATACAAAAGAATGAAATACCTTAAAACGAATTTGAAAAAAAATTGAACGTGAAAAAATTAAGTACATTCTTATGCAAATTAGCTGATTCAAAACACAACCGATTTTTATTATGTGCATTTTCCTTATACGTTCGCGCCGCTGTAACATGCACAGAATCGAATATCGTGTGTCTGTATATGAGCGCGCGCACGCACTCAGCACTCATTGCATTGAAGCGCATGGTAAAAGCGTTAGCGCAGCAAGCTAAGCAACGAACCCTTCTGCGAATCACACAATTCATTTACATACAGTTGTGTTATTTCACATTATTAATTAATGCTTATGCAAAGGCAGTTGTATATCGCTCTGTTCTATGAACTATGTTCATGTACTGTACACTGAATTTTCTCCTTCTCTCTCTCTAACTTACTCACGCTTTCTCGCTCACTGATTCTCTTGTCTACCGATGTCTTATTTAATGTATGCACAATGATGATGAGCACACTTCGGTGAAAAATACATTGTTTAGTTAAATACGAGAGATGCACACACACACACACGCACAATATATACAAACTTAAAATAGCTAATAAACGAAGACACCACGATAAATACCTTTCAACAAGGTAATTTTGAATTGTTTGGCGTGCCGGTGCGCTTCTGACTCTGGTTGTGCATGCTCACTAGGTGCCTTTTTCATTTCTTTCGTTTTTTTTTTGTTGTTTCATTTTAAAATGAAAAGTTTGCCGTTTGTTCGATTCGCTCTTCATATCGATATTTTTTCTTCGGTGTCAATATTTATTATTGCTCAAACAGTTTTGTGCTCTATATTTTAATTTTTCGCTTCGAATCGAAAATCATTTCCGTGCAGTTTAGTTTTACATTTGCCGCAATTTTTCTCAAGCAAAGTTTTATGCTATATAGAGTTAACAATTCTACGGTCTCTTCTCATCTCTCTCTCTCTCTTGCTCCACCTCTCTCTCTTACACTGTCTCCATTTGTTGATAAGTTTCACGATACTTGTGCAATGTGCACTCAATTCATAATTGGAGCAGGTAACTGAAACTTATCTCATGCATTTTCTGCCATACTTGTATACAGGAAATATCATTCATCCATTTTCTGACATCTCAAAAGTTCGTATAACCACACGATGCAGTCAGCAATAAGGCTTCTTTGTTTTCATTTATTTGGGAAAAAAGTAAAAAACGCGAAATACCAACACAACTTCGCATTCAAGTAATTCAAAAAGTTTTGTCTTGAAAATAAAAAGAAAATCGCTTTCAGTGGAGCAGAATAGAGATCATGTCAAAAATTCAAATTGTATGGTGGCCAGATAAGTTTTTTTTAAATATAACACTTTATGCTTGTGATAATTTTCGACTGTCTGAATGAATGAAGTATAATTTAATAAAAAAATTTAACGAATAAAATCATTATTTATCCGAAACTCTTCCATAAAAAATTGAGTTCCAGTTTTGGGTTAGAGAAACATTTGTATCGAAAGAAATTGCCACATATAATAGAAATTACCAAAACAATTTTCCATATAAAATTCAATTGAGAAATGGAAATCATTACTCATAACGAAGTGTACGCCGCATATTTTTTTTCAGATGCAGTTTAGCGAATGGATTGCCAATTGGATTATTTTCGAAATATATGGAAAAAGAGTAGGAAAAAGACACCTTCATGCGGCAGATAGAAGCAAAATCAGTTCCGGAAATTTGGAAAAATCGTTTATTTGAAATCTATAAAATGATGGAGTCGACAGACCTAGACACACTTCATGTCATATATACGATTTTGTGAGAGCCTTACTTTTTTTTCCTCTTTCCACTATATATTACTATAGATATATGTGTATGCATTATACGCACACACCCTCAAATTCAACCATTTTGCTTTTTTTTCTCTCCTGTCGAGTACTGTACTCGTCAAGTTGTTTCATAAGATGAGAGAAAAAAAACGGTTATATTTATTATTGTATGTATTTATCGGCACACACAGATCTCAAAAAGTTGAATAATGATTTATGCATCCGACGATAGGAAACCGGAGCGAAAAGTGATTTTTGTTATTATATTTATTTTATGTAAGCAGAAAAGTTGATGTAATACACGCTTGAATTCAGAATCATATGCGAACAATTTTCGATAAAAATTTAACTATTTTTTGGTGATTTTTTCCTTTCATACAGCATGCCGCTGCAGTAGCGGTATTTGATTAGAATATGAAATAATTCAATCGTATATATTTCTGTTTGTTTCATTGATTAGACTTATTCTATTTGAAGAGATTACCATTTTGCCGAACTGTTATCAGAAGTCATTTTTGCCAAATCTTTTCGTGGTTGATTGGATCATTTTTTTCTGGTTGTCAAAGATTTATATAGATGTGTTTTTGTATTCGGTGAAATGGCGAAATGGCGTAGAGCAGCGTCAGTTTCCTGACAAAAAGCATCATTGAAAATAAATCCACTTTGGTGGATATTGCATCATGTGGGAGTATGTGCGTGTACGTGTGCACTTATTAATCTTTAGATTTCATTTTTTAGCGCTTGTTTGCTGGCTGGCTCTCTCTCTCTCGTTTTTTTTTCTACTGTGTGTCGGCTTTTGCTCTCTATAACTTTCATCATTTTGTGTAAATGCCACATTTGCCATGTATATCTGCTTGTTTAGATGTGTATTGTGCTGGCAAAATAAAAGAAGGAGTTTTTTCCTGTTGTTGTTGCCGTCATCATGATTGCGTTGTCGTTGATGTGCTCTATTGTACATAAATTTGCACCCGCTTCGTGTAACACAACAAGTAACAATATTACAATGCTCGCACTCATACACTGCCAGTAATCAAGAAGTCTCTTTTTCAATATCATTTCTGGATAAAAAGTGTTTTTTTTCTACAGCAGCCACATTTTTTTCAGAGCGCGATTTCATCAACCATGTGAAAGGCATCAAAAGCATCATATCAAAGAATAATACTATACTTTTTTTGCCGAATATTCCTCATTCTCTATTGCGTCTGCCATCTCCGTTGTACTCAGATTCTTATCCATCATCGACATCCACACATCCGAATACACAATGAGATTTGATTTTTTTTTTCGTAATGTCTCTTCCATTCGCATTTTCCACATTTCTTTTTCCCTTTTTTTTTGTCCGCCGTTGTTGCTGTCTTTTTGCATCCATACACATGTACACAATATTTTTTTGTTCATTCATTTTCATTTCATTGCCTTTTTTCGACATGCCTAATAGCAATGTGCACGGTTTGGCATTCGGTGATATGACCGAAAAAAAAGTATGAGAGGGAAGGAGCAACCGAGAAAGATATTGATTCCGTGTGTTTGCGTGGTGTGATTGGATGTATTACTAAAAAGGAAAAATATTTTTTTTGAAGGGTAAGTTACAACTACATTGAACGAAAACGGTTGCTAAGTAACACCCCTCCTATTATAGACACGCGGCCCGATAAATACCGAACATGAAGCATACTAGTGAATATTGGACATTATATACTATAATACATACATACGCACACACGCACACATAGATGACGTTGCTCACTATATGTACAACATGAAATGCAAACCCCTATGTGTTATCTTCAAACTGATGAACAAACACGTAACCGTATTCAACCTTCTTTTTTCAGTTTTTAGAGTGGAAGTAGAAAGAGACATATAGAGAGAGAGAGCGAGAGTGATACAATACATATACATGCAATTATTCGTTCACCACTTGCACATACGTATGTGCCAAACGCAAATACATGCCCAAAAAGTCTGAAGTGTGCGAAGAATATTTAACGGTTCTGTGTAAGCACACACTCCAATGTATTGCCTTCTATTCCGGTATGGGAACGGGCACGAATCAGCTATAGGACACGCGTATTTTTCTATTCGAATCTTTTTATCCCATTTGATTACATTATATACAACATGCATATTCAGACAGATTTTCGGATGTGCAGCTTTATTCGCAAACAGTTTCATTGTGCATAAATCACACTGTCATCGTTGTCGAGCATCATCTGTGCCATTTTGAATGATATCGTGTCTACATCTCTCTTGCACTCTCTCATCGACACACACACACTCTCTTACATCATTTATGCTCTATGTACACTGTCCACAGGGCCTAAAATTCCCACTCATTGCCTTGACCAACCACAACTGACGATGACCGAATAAAAATTGCACAACTATTTATTGCTCTCATATATTAAGTGATGCCGGTAACAAAATCAGGCTCTGAAAAATTCGAAACTTACATAAAATGTTGTTAATCATGACAATTTATATTAAACAATTAATACATACGTATTTTTATTTTGCAAATTATTCAAATATATACTTTCACTATCAACAACATTGACAACTTCAGTGCAATGTAAAACAATCGAGAGAGAAAAAAAACGGTGCAAATAATAAACGTCGATTTCATTTAACAGATCAGCAATGATTTCTTCAAGACGTAATCACCATAACATTTGCTCAACTTTATAATAAAGTTTTCAGTTTCGTTTTTCATACGAAATAGATTAATTTTGTTTTTCTGTGTGTCAATATCATTTGCAATGTGGAGTGAGAAAATTGAGATGGGATTTTGATTTACATGAACTGGATTTTGAGGGGCAGTGGGGAAAGGGGATTTAGGGAAATATTGAGCTATTTATGTGAATTAAATAAGATGGATAATGCCAAATTTCGACCGGTGAAGTTGAAACAGAATCGCAATGCCTCTCAACTCAATGACACTGTTAACTTGATTAAGCGATGAATGGAAAATTGGAAACTCAAGACAACATGATTAGCAATTCCCAATGATTATATAATAAACAGTACCGGTGCAAAATAATGATAAAACCTGTTGAATATCTATCAATTTATGTGAACCTCTCTCATTTGATAAGATACCATCATCGGTGGTTAAATTTCGTGCCAAAATTCACGACATGAAAACATAAAATGAGGAGAGAACAAATGATTGCAACAGATAAAAAAATGTTATAATTCAAATTTGCATTCATTTTTCCATGGCGTTATATATGAAATTAGATTTTTCCATGACATTTCACAAATAAAATACGGACGCTGGGGAAATGCATTGCCGAAATTCCAACGAAACAATAACAAAAATTCCGGATCGCAAAATGCCATGAGAATTCATTTTTTTTTTTTCAATTACATTCGTATACAGTAAAACCTCTGAATAAGACTCTCGATTTTAGAGAAACCTCGCGATATTGAAATATTTTTTCCAAATAATAAAAAAGAGCTTAAACTGTCAGTGATCGCCAAAAAGGATTAATTATGAATAAACGCTAGGCATTAATGAAAACAAAAATTGTTGTTGAAGACATAACCTCCAACCTTGCGATAGTGAAAAAAAAATCGAATCTTATTATTGAGAGGTTTTACTGTAAATGGAATGAGATCTTCGCTTTATTATAGTTTGACATTTTTTTCCTTTGTCTGTATCTCATTTTTTCTCGCTCCTTTCCGCTTTTTATGCAAAAGAGATAAGAATTGCGAAGAATTTTTTTTATGAATAACATCATGATATTGAAATTGAAAATCACTTTGAAAAATGGGATTTTTGCTTTAAAAAAAAAAAGCATCATTTCATGTAAACGAAATGCATTACGCCAATTAAACAATTGTTGTCACTACAGAAAATCAAATCTAATCGAATTTGGCAAATTGAATCTATCGACTTTTCAAGTGTAATACTCGTTTACACTGTGGGCAAAATTTCGGTCGGATTTATTGCATGAACAAACAAAATACAAATCAAATATCGATTGTGTACAAAACATTTTGAAAATGAATACATGCATGCCAATATGTGAATAAAAAAAGATGAGTTAAATCGGCCAATTTACGCATTTGAAATTGTTGAAAGACCTCATTTTGCATTCATGCACTTGAAATGCACAGCTTAAATACTCACATTACATTAATGTTTTGTGATGTGAATAGAAACTGTTCGTATATTTGCAATTGGGTGCGTTTGTGTATCTATTTGCCATTTCCGATGCGCGATTTACCTCTTTCTCATCTTCTATAAACAATTTATTTATTATTGACATTGTGCATTTTAATCCTATCTCGATTCGGTTTCTTTCAATTCTCTCTTTAGAATTCGCACACATGATTTGCAATTTTTCGCATCCATTCAAATGATTTATCTGTTTCGTTATTTGAAAAAAAATAAAAAACAACACACATCTATATGTTTATTCGGTGGTTAATACGCAGTTCGTCGTAAAACACATTTCTAAAGTGTTTAACTATATGAGAGACTGTAATCAATAATACAATGCAAAATGCAAACCGTAAACCAGATTTATACCGTATTTGTTTTTCTACCTGCAATCGGCTCTTGTGCTCGTCTATCTCTATGTCGCTTGTTGATTTGGCGCTTCATGTTGTCTTTTTTCTATCGAGCGTATGTGAACTGGCGTTACTTTTATAATGCAGCACATTCGTATTCGGCTGAACATACAACACCATGATATTTGCTATTATTATAACACGAACCAAGTACAGCATTTTCATTAGCATAATTTTTAACGCTAATTTTTTGCTTACCTCTTCAGGTTTTATGATGCGTGAAGCAATATATTTTATATTTATGTTTTTTTTTATTTATGTATTTGCAAAATGAATATACGTACATATAAACGATATCGGCGCATATACAATATCGAATCGTTACACGCTCCTATTTCATATTTACTCTTTTGCTCATCTAACTCAATACTGTATAATATGCATATATGGGAGCAGCATATCTGGATAATGAAATGAGACAAACATCAAGTATATGAAAAAGAAAAAAGAATGAAGTGAAATACATTGGTTCATTTGTAACGTTTCAATTCAACTTCTTCTCGTATTAACCCGAAAACATTTTTTTGGGAGTAATGCCATTTACATCGTCAGCGTCACAACCAACGAAAAAAAAAAAAAAACACCGAGACAAGGATGTACATTGTACAAGAGGGAAAAGAGAGTGTAACAGAGAAAAACCAATGAAAAAATTTGCTTGTGTCATACATAAGATAAATATAATAAGGATGAGAGATGAAATGTCGTTGATTCGATCAAAGACTGACAATTTTTTTTTTTTTTTTTCAAATGAAAAGAGTAGCGAATGTGGTAAGCAAAGGGGATTGCGTATCAATGAACAAAGATCTTTATAGTGAACATTCGAAGTGTACTTGTACTTGTATACATACATATATGCTGAGCACAGTATAATCAGTGACAAAGTGAAAGAGAGACAAAGATTGCATATTGCTAAAAACAAGCGCAAAAGCACCAGCAACCAATTTTCCAAACGACTTTGAGTGCAGCAGCGTTTAATGAATTTTCATTTTTCCATCATTTTCTATACACATTTCTCTCTCACTCGCTCTCGCTCTCAGTCTCTTCCTAAAAAAGAACGAGCGGATGAGACATACACTACTTTAAACTCTTTCTCCGGATCCATCGTTGAAACATAACAGCATTCACAAGTGTTTTTTTTCTTCTTCTCTTTTTTTCAAGTGTACAGCCTTCAAATCAAAACCCATTTTGAACTGTGAAATCCAACTCATTCGCTCAAGCTAGCCGATTGATGAACTTGCTTAAATAATTTCTGCCTTTTGTATTGAACAAAAAACATAACCGACAAAAAACACCGTTTTGTAATCACAATTTTTTGTTTTTTCTTTTGTTGAAGATAGAACAGCCGAAAGCAACATGATTTTCAATAAGCGCAAATTTCAAATGAATCAAAATTTGGCTTTCAGCATATCACCGACTTTTTTATTTTATTTTTCATAGAAGAAAACGATAAACTAATTCAGCAGTAATATATATCAATTCACTGGCTATTTTACACACCATGATTATGATTAATCGATTTTCGACTGTTGATCGCTGTTTGCAATTGAGAAAATTTATCGAAAAAATATTCACACCAAACACTGAACACCACTTGAAATACCACTTTATAAACAAATGATTTACGCTGAATTTTTATGATAATTTGAAGGTATGACGAAATCGACATTTATTTTCGCGGAAGAAATGGATGTGAAATGCGCGTAGAAAAGTTTATAATGTTCAAGTTTCTGGTGTTTTTTTCTGTATTCACTTTTACTTTTTACAAGAAGCGCGAAGTGACTAATTTTAGGATAGTGGCAAACATTACTTGTCCTCAACAAATGAGAGAGACTACACAATCGGCTCAACTGAAATTGAAAAAAAGGAAAGGGAAATAGAATACTACTGGAATATCTATGTTTCATTAATTTTTTTTATTTGATTACACATACCACCAATTCAAGTTTGAATGTCAGGATCAAACGACAGAGAGACTCTCTGCCGGGTATTGAATTCAGGTTTTGCATTTGAATATTAAAATAAAAAGAGAGTGAGAGAGAGAGGAGGAAGAATGAAAGTAAACTTGAACATCCGTTTTTTACCGTTTTGCATATATTAAAATAAGGTATCCATCCATACGTATAACAAACACGCATTAATAATTCTTTTTTTCCTGAATAAGAAAAATGAATAAATTAAATATCTCTATGGGGTACAAGAAAGGGTTAGAGGTTTTTTTTCTGTAGAGGATTTTTTTGTTTTGTGTTTTGTTTCACATCCCGTTCACATCAATATGTTGCCTTTTTACATTTGTACCTTAGTGCGGTGTTTTGTTGTTTTTTTTATATGCCGATTTGATGCATTGTGTGTATATTATGTGTGTGTGTGTGTGCGTGCGTGTTATTCGAGTGTGTTCGAAATGCAAGAGATGTGCGCCGTGATGTTAGCACTGTGGCATCTGTGTACACACATCTACGTTCATATTGTCGTGCATTAGATTCAGAGATTGGTTGGTGTCTCTGTGAATTGCATTGTATTGTTGTTGCATTTTTATTGCATCGGGACGAGAGGAAAAAAAACAACAACAACAACACCATCAACGTTAAGTTAAACTCGTTTATCTTAAGCAATGTTAAGGGGTTAACTTCTAATGAAACTATTATGTAACCTTTTCAAAGATGAATAAAAGCCCATAACACATATACAATACATTTTATGCGATTTTTTTTCGGTCGGTCGGTAGGCTATTGTTATTCAAATGTGTGTAATGTAGTGATTGAAATGGGAAAAAAATAAAAATCAAATGATAATGCGAATAAATTATCGGAAAAAAGGTAAAAAAGAATTATTAATGTTTTCGGCTTCGATTTGCCGCATATCATTTTAGGCACATATTTCGATCAACACGAGAGAATGAGATAAATTGAGATAGGGCGATATAAATGATACGCATACAGGATGAGTATGGTTGCAATGAGAGATACATAGCCTGAAACAATTTTTTTTTATTACCCGGCATAAGGTATCAAATGGAGCTTGGCGAAAATATAAAAATGCAAATTATTAATAAAAATATGCAATATGCACGGGTCGATATGCATACATGTATGTGGTGCATTGAACGCGATTCGTTCGCTGATGCACACACACCAACACAGGCTTATATAGATTTTCGTGCATCGCCTGCAATTATCAGCATAAAATACGATGCACGCCGAGGATATTGTTTCAATGTTTTGTGTACGTGTAAAGAGTGCACGCATCGGCAGTGATTGCAGTTAGAATTGATCAGGATTCAGCCATTCAACCATGACTTATAGATGAAGGTTTTGCATCGGAAACGGTCGGATCGTTTGTTGTTTGGTAAATAACAAAGAGGAAAAAAAACTAGAACTGTTATTTCTCGTTTGCATAATTTTGAATGAGCACTCTGATGACGGTTTAATTTTTTTTTTTTTGTGTATGGTGTGTTCGGGCTCTTTTACGCGTCAAACACAATGCATTCACTTTGAGAAAGTGAATATGTAAAAATTTGACATTCGGAAGCCGAATTGTACCCAGATCCCGTGCACAGGATCTTTTGTGCGCTTATGCCCAATCCTATGTATGTATGCTAACAAGTATGATGTGTTTGAACAAAAAACTGCATTGAGCAGGCACTTTCGTTTTTTTTCTTTTTCTTTCTCTCTCTCTCTCTCTCTCTCTCTCTCACCATTACATTCATCCTTTGTATGCAAAAAACCTCAAACAAAGAAATTTTCATGTGCAACTTCGTTTTTTTTTTGCAGAATAGCTCTTCTATAGCTTTAGTCGTCCCATCTGCTGAAATTATTATGGCGAAAAACGGAAATATTCGTGTATTGTTTTCAATGTATGTATGTTGCGATACTTTCGGCTGTTTTACGACGATTTCTGAAGGAAGCGAAAAAAAATGTTGTTTACAACACATAAAGACGGCAGTCAGAGATCAGACATCAGCCGTATTCTTTTTTTATGCATTGCTCTCCTCTCCATTCGAGGACGACGACAACGACGACGACGACGACGGCAACGATGGTGAAGACGACAGTCAGAACATTCACATGAGCATTGCGACACGTAATATGCATGTATAAGCAAATTCAAACTAATTACTAACCAAAGAAGGGAAAAAAGCTCTTAAGCATGAATTAATCATTCTCTTGTGTGCGATGATAGCACGGCGTTGACGAAAGGGTGTATGTTATTCAATACTTTTACTGAGCACTCACAATCTCTCTTTCTGCCGTTCGTAACAATATACACGAAATTAGTGTGATTTAAGATGGAACGAAACGTGAAAACGGCAAAGCAAAGAAAGAATATGTAAAGAGAGAATCATTAAATTGAACTCTTTTCCCTTGACAGACTTTTTTTTCAGTTGGACTCTTTAGCCGTTCTTATACTCGCTATTCATATCTTTTTATCCACATCTCGTAAATGTAAAATCTCTTCATTTGTACTTTGCAGACGACTATACATATATTCTCGTTGGGTACAGATTTTTTTTTCGACGGATTCCTTTAGAAATCTGAAGAGTCGAATAAAAGATGGATATTCAAATTCATCCCGCATGTTTTTTTATACATAAACAATACACATAATTATAATAATAGTTTCATGTATATATATGTGTGAGAGCGCAAGAGAGAACAAAGCAACATCCAGAACAGCAATCACACAACACAGTGAAGTAATCCTTTCATTGCTAAATGTGTTCCGTTAGACGGCAACTGATGCACCTATGATTTCTATTAATTGTTATTTATGACTTTTGCAATAGGCATGTATATTTGTTTGGCTCTGGCCTCAATGCCGTTGTTGCATTGGTGAGGTGAGATTAGCGGCATTTTGCTTGCCGTTTACCTTATGCACAGACTCATTTCTTTTTCTTTTTCTTCTTTTTATTTTTTTATATTTCGTTTGTGCTACTTCTTCTACCATCTCACTTATGCCACAATATGATATAGGCACCACTGACAGTAATTATTCTGGGCAATTTCATTTGCATCGCAATGGCAATGATAAGTGCTTGGTCCAAGTCAGATAATTTCTTTTCCATCGAATGTGTATCATTATCATGTGGCGATACAAGGAGACGATTAAATGTTACTTTGAAATAAAACAGGAGACAGACGAAAGAACCACAACGCAAACATTTGGATCGAAATTAAAATGTTTCTTATAACAACCAAATGTTGTTTGTATGTGCGCGCCGGGTCTCATTTTTTTTTCATTTCATTCTTTGTGCATGTGTATCGTACACATGTCGAATGCAATTATAATTTTCATATGCAAAAAGGCCGAGAGAGCGCGCGAGAGAACACATGAAATAATTATTGAAGCAGGAACAAATATTATATGGGGTCTTTGAAATGTCAATAGCCTTTAAGAAAGCAATGCGAAAAAAGAAACGAAAAGAAAACTTGATTTCCGTATGATGACTGCGCGCTAAATTGCAATCACTTTATGGATAACCACTTATGAGAACGGTATACATGCACCTTTTAATGCACAATTCAAATGCAACTGCTGTGGCTGTTGTTGTTGTCATCGTTGTAGCCGCCGCCGCCATCATTTCTCTGCCGTACACTTCAAGCTTCAACCGATAATTGGACACTCTCAATATAAAATGCTTCACAGTTTAACAGAAAATATTTTTGATAATCGCCGATTAGTTTGTACCTTCATCAACTTATATTCGTTAATTAAAATACGTGGATGGAGAGAAATACAGCCGCTTCACGATTGTGCACACTTTTGAGTGCACAATGCACATACTTCACGCAAGTTATTGCAAAATCTTTATTTTTTTCTTTTAATTTGTGCGGCATTTTATTTGTGCACATTCTTCCATTTAAATATAAAAACGAAAACGTTGCAAAAAGTTCACACAACGTTTCGGTTGTGTTTTTTTTTGTTTTGTGTGTGCACTGTTGCTGGCTCCAACTGTTTAAAAAAAATTCGCGATGCAGTGCATGTAGCCTTGGAAATCATGCACACTAAAGTCCATGCAACTCGTGCCAAATGAAGAATGACCATATACGAAAATAATAAAGTCAGTGCATTTCTTGAGCGATTCAATTGTGTTTCCATATCAAAATCAAATTTTATTTTCAATTTTTTTTAATTGCTCGGCCTTGGCGAAAAGATGATTTCTTCTATTTTTGGTTGTCTCAAGTACTTGTTTTTGAACGAAAAACTTTCAACGAACCGCTTCAAGCATTCTTTAAAATTGCACTTGAAATAAAAAAATAAAAAATTTCAGACGCTGCAAATTTAGCAAAGACGCTGCAAGTGGAGTCACCCAGTATTTTTGTATATGGTGGGATTGTGTCTGAGATGTATAACCCTTAATCTGTGAGAATCGGTTCATGAATATATCGAATGCGTTTAAATCTTCGAATAAATACTTAAAATTTCCAGCAAAAGATGACGTTGTACAAATTGTGAATTAAATGTTTAATTTGATGTATAAATGAAAGGTTTTGGTTGAATTTCTTTTTTTTACTTCATCTCTCTTTTTTCATTTTATGAATTCAATCAATTTCTTGGTATAAACTGCAAGTAATTATAGCTGTCAATATGGCAAAACTTCTAGAAAACTTGAAGACAGCGAGAGAAAAAGAAAAAGTGCCAAATATTTTGACAGGTGTCATTGACTGTAAGTTATTTGTCAAATATAAAAATAAGTCGCTACGATTTGGTGTAGAATAAAAAAAAGTCAAATTCAATCATGCCGAAAAAGATGGGAACAAATTCGAAAGCGGTTGAAGCCCGCGAACGTAAAGCAACCCAAAAGAAAGCTGTCCAAGAGAAGGTAACTAAAGCTGCTGAAGATGCACTATGGACTGACGACGATAAACAATTGGCTAAAAAGAAGGGCCGAAAAGAGGAAGAAGAACGAAAAAAGGCTGAATTACTTCGAAGAAAGGCTGAGAATAAAGCGATGCTAGAACAAGAAATGGCATCCATTAAAACCGCATCGAAACCTTCGATTCAAAAGGTTACACAGGCTCAAATCAATGCCGAAAATGAACGTCGCCAGAAGGTTGTCGAAAATATTTATAAATCAAACAAAGAACCAGTAAGTGATGCCACCACATTTTTTTTATATTTTGAAGTGACAATATTACCATGCTAATTTGTGCTAATTGATATTTATTTAATATTTTCAGGAGAAGGATACAAAACTTGTGATTGCAGAACCACTTATCGAAAATTTGAATAGACTAGATCCAGAAGCAATTGAAGCGTCTGGCATCGATGAAGCGATCAAAGCACTCAGGTTTGTAGCCAATTACAAAATACCAGTTGTTTTTTCAATCGGCAGTAACAAAAAAAATAAAAAATCATCATTACTTACAATGTTTATTTGAATTATATAGCATGACTGAGGGTACGGCAGACAAACATCCGGAAAAACGGTTAAAGGCTGCATTTAAGGCATACGAAGCCGAAAATCTACCTCGAATTAAAGCTGAAAATCCATCGATGCGACTTTCTCAATGGAAACAGATATTATTTAAGGAATGGACTAAGTCATCACAAAATCCACTAAATCAAGCCAACTAAATAGGTGAATTTGTTTATATTATGCTGCCTCCATCTTCACAAACAACATAAAGATATGAATTGTACTGAAAATTATTGTAAATAATGTATGAAATTGCCTCGGATCCCTGTGGGTCAATGACAATTTTTTCAAATCCTCTCGATACTGCTATATTTACCGTATTTTACGTTTGATTTAAAAGTATCGTGGGAACTTTTTCGAAGAGTAAATAAAAAGTAAAAAAAAATAATTTAAAAAAAACGATTCAGATTCATTTGATTTTTTTTTATTAATTAATAAAGTTTTTTTTTCGTTTATTAATTCTAATACAAATACGTGAGGAATTTTTTATATTTGAAACATATAAAAAGAAATGTTCGTACATGTGTTTGTATGTGTGTTTGTGTTTTGTTTGTTTGTGTGATTTATTTGTGGCTTCATTCATCATCACTAATCAATATTGAAATGTTACCAAGCGATAATCCCATCTCAAACATCGAAATTTGAACTCAATATCATTTCGATTTACCAACGGGGGGACATCATTTCAATGCAGTTTTTATCGAATCCATTACGGAATTTCGTGCCGTTTTGTGCTTGTGTCATAAAAAATAGGAACCGAAAATTTACACTGAGAGACCGCTGGAAAAAAAATGTACAATAAAAGAAGGAAATTTAATTGGCGCAACACAAAATTTGTGCAGAAATTAATTTGCTATCACTTTGTCGAAATTTGAATCTATCCATTTCATTCGATTTTTCTTTTTGTTTCAACATTTGTTGTTTCGTTTTTTGTTATCATTCTTTCCCCTTTTTTTTCTCTCTTTTTGTTCGTTTTATTTAGTAAAATGCATGAGGATAAAGAAAAATATATATACTATATATTGCTAAGCTGCGCCCAAAAACTGGCACCGCTTATGAATGCAGCATAGCAATTTTGTTTGTTTGTTTATTACCTACATTTGTCGTTTTATTTACATACACAAAAAAAACAATATTGACTCATCTCTCACCCTCTCCTTCTCATTGCATTTATTTTGTTGTGGTGTATGTGTGTCGGTTGCATTTTATTTCGGAAAAATAATACTAATTTACCATTTATATAATAATATCTTTTGTTCTTTTGGTTGTGGTTGTTGTTGTTGTTGGTTGTTAATTAATTTTTATGCAAGAGTGGTTGAGGTCATAAGTTCATTCAAGTCCATCACTGTATGTTTTTTTTCGTTGCAATCAATTTTGCCTATTTAATCTATGTAGTTTCTTTTAAATAACACGATTTCTTCTGAATTTGCACCATCACTTTCAATTACATCTACTGTGAAGAACCTTCTATTCTCCTTAAATTATTTCACATGGCTTGTGTCTCGTCACAAAATTATACGATCCTTAGAATCCAAATGGACACAATATAGAAACATCTGTATTTATGTATTAGGACCAAGGGGAAAAATGGTGCTGGATACTTAATGCGTCACATGATTTCATCATCGACAACCCAATTTCAATAAATGACTATTTCAATTTGAATTGGAGTAATCAGAGATAGTTCCTCTAAGGAGGCGGATTGGTGTTGGAGCAAATGAGAAAATGCTTCTTCAGCATTCTCTCAATAAATCTCCAAAATTGCCTCCTCAGTGGAACAATTCCTGATTATAATGTTATCTACATTTGCCAAGGGAGATTTTAGTTGGAAAATTGTCTACGTATGTGTGTTTGTGTTTGACTGTTGAAAAATAACATTGAATTATTATTATGGAATTGGACTATCAGCAAACTTATGAAGGATATTCGATATGAATTGAAATTGGTGCATTTGTAAACGGAATGAAGAGAAACTAGAAATTATATTTGGGGGCTGGGGGATGCGCGCATTAAAAAAGAGTTCGTTTTGCTCTCGAGAAAAGTAATGCTGCGAAACTGTTTCTCTCTATACAATGAAAATATGCGATATTTATACATATGATAAAATCGGTACATTTCACGAGAGTTTCAAAGTTTTATGCATAACGTCATAATTGTTAATGCGATACTTAGAACGGAGACAGTTATTGAAACTTATTCTTAATTTAATTTTAATAACAATATATTTTTTCTGTTTGTTTCAATTTTTTATATAATCATTTTCTTTTATTCATTTATAATGCTTTGTTAGAACATTGGAAACCGTTTTATCTACTTAAATTATTTAATTTTATCAATTCAATTCGGGTGTTTGTCTTTGTGATGTCTATTTCATTATTTTCAAAAAATAATTAAACAAAAACAAATAGTTTCTTGATTTGAATGCCGGTGTTGAACAAAGACAAACAAACAAAATCTCTTTTCAGTATTTCTTTTTTTATTTAAAAAAAAAAAAATAAACAAACAAACTATATGATCATTTTATGAAACTGCATGTGAAAGCAGTGACAACATTTAAATCTTTCAGCCCTCGTTTGTTCATACCGATGTGATAAATAAGAGAGATTGACCGTTATTCGTACAAATGTTCATATATTTTGCAAGCAGCAGTTATATAAATTTAATATTATTATAAAGCAAAGCACAAAAATCTTTGTTTTTTTTTTATTTTAATTTATCTATGAACAAATTGAGTAAAAATTGAATGTGTTAGAATGAAAAGCCGACTTGAAATAAAAAATTTATATAAAAGTCGGAATTTTTCTCTAGCTCATTCAATTAAGAATTTACTTTAAATGCATATTCCATTTTTTATAAACTTGTTCTTATTCGTCAACAAAAAAGAAATGAATTAAACAAATGGTCAAAAAATATTGTTGAGCCCGAAGGTTCGACCGCAGGGCTCAGTAAACAGTAGCCGGAATTAATTAGGAATAGTATGGTAAGGGCATGGAACTGTTTCTCATCGATTTTTGTAGTAACTATACATTTGAAAATAGATGTCATTGAAACCTATATATGAACAAATTTTTCGTCACTTGTCTGTATTTTATAATTTATTTGTGAAAAATTTCGGTCAATCTCTATTATTGTGACAATCGATAATCGTACCTGACAATTAAAATCACAAATCGTAAATAAGTTGCAATTGTTTCATTTTTTTGTATTATTTCTTCATCTTCTTCTTTCTCTTCGTAAATGTTTGTTTGTTCTCTCATTTGCAGTGTTGTTTATAAATATGTACTCTAAAGTAAGTATATTTGACAAATTAAAAAAAATCAGTTGAAAAAATAATTTAATAAAAAGGCGCGAACAAACTGGTTTCATTTTATTCATGTGTAAAGTGACAACCAGTTAAGAACATCAAGATCATATTAAGATTAGCTTGCTGAGTTTTTTTTCTAAATCCAACACATTATAAATACAAGCCGAATTCTATCAACGAATACGTGTCTTTTCAAATTAAAAAAAACCGTCAGTTGATATTTTATTTCCACTCTCGGTGACATTCATATCTCAACTGATTCAATTCTATTTACATGCACGAATCACAATAATTTTCAAAAGAGGAAATCGATCGACATATGCAAAGATCTTTGTGCGGTTGCTGTGTGTGTGTGTGAGCTCGTGGGTGGAATTTTATTAAAGAATTTAAGAGAATTATTCGATTGCATACATACACACACACGTCCAGCAATTCATTTTTGCATAAATACATCCATGGTATGTGCATAGATATAATAGTCTGTGGCAACGATATATTTTGGCGATATAGGGTGAGTGTTGTGTGGCCGCATGCTGTTATATCTATGCTGCTCAATGCGACAACAGAAATGTATGCAAAAATGAATGTCTGCACATTTCTCAGCAAGACTCATGCGGCTCCGAATGAAACGGCATGAGTCCCGGATACAAAGTATCCATGTCTTTTTTTTGTTATATTCATTATAATATAATCTGTTCAGATTTCAAAGTTAAAATCTTTATCGAATACATTCTGTTTGTGTTGTAGGTATGAGTGAGTGTGTTGTGTCTATGTTTGTTTCCAATCCAAACCATATGCATACATAACACAAATTCGTTTATTTGTAATGGTTTTTCAAAATCTACGTTGCTGTGAAATGCAATTGTTCGTCTTCAAACATTGTCGTGTCGTTAAATCACTGGAATGAGATTTCTTCTGTCTTTCTGTCTTTCATTTTTATTTCTTCTTATACTTAATGATGAGTATGCACATTTTCTTAGTTTTTGTTGTTCGTATTGTTCGCCATTAAATAATATCGCAAAATGCTTTCGATTTGTTTTTGTTTTATTTTCTGTTTTCAACAGAAATGCACAATCGTATTATATATTTGTTTTTCTTCGAGAAATATTTTGTTTTTGTTTTTTTTTTCAGTTGGCTTGTTATGATGTTTCATTTTTTTCGAAATTCTTTTACTTCATGATATCGATGATATTTATTATACTGACTAAATGAATGTGTTTTTCTTCTTGTTTTGTATCGATTCTTCAAAAATTTTTGGTTTAGTTTCAATTAAATCATCTACATCTGATGAGTGCAATTATTGTGAAGAGTAATGTTATGTGCAAAACATTCCAGTTAATAACCGTTGCTGATGCCGAACTAACGTCAGTACATTTTCCTGCGAAAACGAAATTGAAAAAAAAATTAATATTTGCTGCTTGGTTATACAATACGATATAAAAATAAATCGGCAAATTCCTTTGTTTAAGACTTACCAATTACAGTGAGATTAGCTGCTAAATGATGATCGGATGTTTGCAATGGAATCGAACGATAGCACGAATCACCTACGTATAGTCGAACATTTATCGTGTCAATTGATTGATAACTAATGCAAACGGCATGCTGAGAACCCGAATGCGTTGCTACTATAAATGTTGTTGTATTTTCAGTCCACGAACCTTGGCAATTGTATACTAGATTACGAAAATGACATGAATGACAAATATTAGTTTAAACGAAAGACGAAAGGGAATTGATTATTCAATTATTCGATTTATGGAAAAATTACCTTCGTCACCGTCGTCGCTACAATGTGGTTTCACTTCGACCACATTTGATTGCGAACAACCGATAAACAATTGCCTCGCCGAATTATAATTGATTACACATTCGGGTGTTTCGCGTTTGGATCTTTGCATATCGATATCGGTACTATTTTGTTGTTTATTCAATGTATCATTTGTTGGCAAGATAATTCTCTGGGTTGTATCATTATTTGACGTTTCGATTACGCTACCATTCGATAAACGTTTCGAATGAACTTCACGACGATTTCGTAGTGGAGCAACGCGTGATCGCATTTGCCAATCAAGATTTGAAAACTCTTCTGGATTACGGAAGCTCAATGCCGTATATCTGTATAGAGATGCAAATAAATGTCATTTATTGTGAATTTTTCTAAAGAAAATCAAACAAACTGCTGAAGTAATGGAATAAAAAAAACACAACAACATACCGTTTGTATTGTGCTTCATGATGGTGATGATGGCCTTTGTTATGATTTCTTTTGTGACGCGATGAAATGAACGGAGGTCCGATTGCACCGCGCACACTATACAAACCATTCAATGGACATTCTTGTGGATCAACCGTTGCCGCTAAATTGACGAAGAGAAAACGAACAAGAAAAAAATGATGTGAACAAAATGCCATTGATGCGCACAGAAACAAATCTCAACTCACCAACAAGAGTAACATAGGGCAATTTCATCACATCAAAATTGTCAACAGTACATGCATCTTCCAATCGAACCGCAGGCATTCCCATTTGTATTTCGGCAATGTGCGTATCACGTCGATAGAATACCATGCACATATAGCCAGATTTACTGCAATTTTATGTATATTTAAAAAAAAAAAAAAAAAAAAAAAACAAATTTCTTTTATTGCATCCACTTCAAATATTGCTATTCATAGAAAAATGTTCCGAACATTTTTGACGATAGAGTCATTTGTACACTATTTTTCTCGTCTATGTCAAATTGTCAGTTTTACTTTTAAGTGTGCATAAATTAGTTGTTTTGCTTACCATCCAGTTGTTTGGTGAACAATCACTTGAGTTTCAGTGAGTGCATTCTTGTTGATTTGTTCACAGAACGCTCTCGTTTCCATGTGACCGTTTGGCTTTAATATGTGCATAGATCCATCACTAAAAATTGATCAATATAATGTTGGTTATCATCATTGTTCAAGTGTATATACTTCGATGTGTTTTCGGAAAATGAATAAAAAAATAGCTCACCTTTGATGGTACACGTATTGATTGTTGCCAGCCAGTGCGTGCCAGTGCTTTGGACCTTTGAACCAAGCTGGAAAACGACATCGTTCGGTTGACGGCGATCGTCGAAGTGTCATTATTCGAGAGCCGACCTAGTTTTTATTCAAAATGATATTTTAATGAGCACTCAAAACAAACAGAAAAAAAGAAAAATATGATAATAATTAAATTTAAAAAATTAAAGTACCTCAGCACTGTCAAGACCATTACAAGTGGCATCGCCTGATTGAGCCAGTTTATATTCAGCATCTTTTGTTGACTCATCTGTTTGCAAGAAAATGTGAGTAGAATTAGATGTGTTTTTCGCAAAAAAAACCGTATAGCAATTTACCACTTGATAAAATTTTCTCATAAACAAAACATCGATAACGTTCTTCGTTCGATACAGCATGCAGGTGAGAAACCAAACCGACCAGATACCTGGAGTTGCCATCTTTCCACGTAGCCAAGCAAGTCAGCTCTTCAACTGAAAGTAGAGCGAACATAAAATTTGCATGATTTTTTTTTCAACTTTCGACAAGTTTTATCTCGGGGATGAGATTCGTTTTTTTTGTGTGCTAGAATGGTCAATTGTACACACACCGCAACCATCACAAAAACATGCATTTTCGAAATGCATTTTTTTGTTGCATAAATTCGATCGAAAACATTAACTAACTAACCTGTACTCTCTGTGCCAGCAACATCCGGGCAAGCTTGAAGATTTAACAAAAGCCTGCTGTCTTCAGTGCAACTTTCAATATTCGATACAGGATTTCTACATTCGCCATGCCCTCGATTGTATGTAAATGTAAACGGTCCTAATAGATTTAATTGAAATGACACGGCGCAGAAGCAAACACACAATAGCATCAATATAATGGTTTTTTGGAAAAAGAGAGAAAGAGAGAGCGAGCGTGGGATAGATAAGAAAAGAATCACTTTTCAATTTCCAATTTCACTCTCTTTCTATTCATGCAATTCAATCAATGTATTATTTTTTTTGTTTGTTTATTTGAAGTACCTATTAGGGGACATTTCACTGGTTCAGCATTTTCCTTGAATAGACTGTATAGCAGTGCATCGCCAGCAATTTGTTCACATAAATTTTGTAGTGTTTCACGGCCCTTGCAATAATCTAATGAATTATCAAAACCGAATCGAAAAAAAGGGAGAGAGAAACAAAAAAAATATATAATTGTCATTGGTTTTTAACATGATTTCCCATTAAAAAAAGCCACCAAAATGAAAACCAAAAAAAGGAAAAATTTACAACAATAACAACTAACAAATGCAGAGAGGAAAAACTCATGCAATGAATACATAGCACAATAGCAACACCAACAACAATACAGTTCGACAACAACAACAACAACAAAAAAAGAACTGGCACACACAAATTATAATAGAAAACATTATGCGCTCATTGTTATGCGTGACTTAGTTATAAATGCGATGAGAAATTGCACTCGAAATACAGCATCCGTTTGGCGTTAGCTTTATCGATTTTGTTTTAATGATCGTGGTGGAAAACGTATCAAACGGCGGGACGAATTTATGCAAAACCACACGGAAGCGCTGATTTCATAGCAAATAAATCATTGGTTAATATTTCATATTGGAAAATATATTGGTTTCAACACACAATCACAGCGCTAACAACAACAACAGCGAATAAAAAAAACATGGCAAGAAGAATGAAAACACAAACTATTTCGAAATGTGACTGCAGCACGCAGATTTCAGCATGTATTTTTCCGAAGGATAAAAAAATCATGTGCTTGAATGCGCTTCAAAATTATTTCTCAAAATTGAATTCAATGTATCGAAACTGTAATGAAAGGAATAAATGTGCAATACAGATATTGAATACACGAGTTTCTCGATGACTGTGAATGGCATTTACAGTGAGCGGTGTAAATTTTGTGAATTGAAAACTGAATAATACTACGTTGTTATTCCTTGAGGAAAGCGATATAGAGAGAGAAAATAACGTGTCCATTTCCTTTTTAACCATTTTCCATTGGAAGGAAGGGATAGAGAAAAAAGACTATCAAAAGAAACCGTTCATTTATTTTATAGCTTCAAAAATCATACGTGTCCAACGAGAAAACGGAGTGAAATCCGACCAGCCAAACATGGCAATGGCATTAAAATCAACGTTGTTCGTTTACGATTTCAAATGGTATTGTTTCGGTATTTTATTTTTCGGCAAATAAGAAATGTTCTTAACGAGCGTATGTGTGTATGTTTGAGAGAGACCTCGAAGTTTATACTTTAGTTTACTTTCATTACGAGTCGTTAAAGATTTTTTGGTGTGTGTGTGTCTGCCTTTTTTGCTTCTTTCTCTCAGTTCTGTTTGATGTTTGTGTGTCATGCGCCACAGCGGTTCACTTATCCGGGCAGTTTGTTCTTTCGTGCAGTGAGACTGCTTTTGCACCGAATAGTTTTACACAATATTGGGAACGAGTTGGAATGAAAGTTTCGTACGCAACGCTATCAAGACACATGTTTCCCATGTATATATGTTACTGCACACTGGCAAATTGCATACACCAAAGTAATGTAATATGTCCTGTGTGATTACCATTGCACTTGTTTAAAGATTGAATGTACCAGTATGTGTGCACTTTCGTTCGAATGTGCATGAATGTGTGCGTCAACGTTTTGGAATAGACGAAATCGGAAGACATACAAATTGAAGGAAAGAGAGGGAGAGAGGGAAAAACCAGCAGGTTGTGAAAATATCTAGAATCTGTTTGGTTGGGTGATATTATTTCTATTGAAATGGCATCGAGCGTGGGAGAAAGACGGAAATTTAACGTTAAAGTTTCGAAACGAAATACAAACAACGAAATCGAACAAACGAAATAAGCAAACAAATATCGGCAATTAAAATCAGAAAGATCAAACAAAATGCATATACATATAATGGTGGAAAGCGTAAAATAGCTGCAGACAAAAACATTGAAATAATTTTGTTTTTCTTTTCTCATTTTCAAATAATGTTTTCGCTGGCTCTCTCTCTCTCTCTCTCGCTCTCGCTCTTGTTTTTATAGCTGTTGTGCTCGTTGGTTCTATGTAAATATTTGTGTTCTGTTGTTTGCTTTGCGAAAATACACATAATACAAATAATAACGAAAATGATTAGATAATTGGGGTGGTGGAAGCTGCCATAATATATATATATATATATTTCTATCGGATGATGAAAAACCATGCGACGTAATCACGACTATGAATTTAAGGCGGTGGGGGTGGGATAGTGCGCATTGAACGCGTTTATGTGCGCCCCACATTGGTGCAATGGCCGATGAATTTTATCCCATATAAAAGTGAAAATTCGATTAAAAGCCGGAAGTTTGAACTTCGAAGCACGTATTTTCGCACAAACAAGCGATTAGCCTCTAAACAAATGGAAGATGCTGAACGAATAGCAATGTGGTTGGTTTTTTTGTTCTTCTTCTCTCTTCTTATACGATTTATATCTCTCAGTTTGGCTTTTTAGCGTAAAATTTGTTGAAAAATATAGATTTCTGAAATAGCTTCTCTTTTTCGGATTCGATTTTCTTTTATATGTACACAGGAGATTAGCCATAGTTTTAGCGATCATTCAAATTCCAATAACCGATAAAACCAATTGAATCAGGGATTAGTTACATAACACGATATCGGCGTATGCATTTTAAGTATGCCATAACCGCTACTACTAATCGATCGAATTGTTGTTGTTGTGTTATTCTTTTGGGAATAATGCACATGTTTCAATCTTTTTCTCTCTTTCTCTCTCAGTCGCAAACGCAAACGCAATCTCAGTGTGTTAAGCGTTTGACTGTTTTCATCGCTCAAATGTGTGTGAACAAATTTACATGTAATGTTGTTAATACGGTATTATTTACAGCAAGAAATAACAAATAACAAAAAGACAATAGTGAAACTTATTGCTAAAATAAAATTAAATGAAATTAGTTGAATTTTTTTATGGTTTTTGTTCATTACATTTTTGTACATGCTAAAAATTTGTAAGCGTACTAAAACACGGGCAGCCCATCCCAACATTTTCATTTTCATTTAAAACCGAACGAACCATTTATATAGATTACAGATTATGTATATATATATTGTGTGTGTGTGTGTTTTTTTAAAATTTGTTTTAAAATATTGATCCAAAGAAAGTTGTAATGATGTATGTGTATTTGTCAAATACTATTTTCAATCATCATTCATTTGTAATTGGTTGTAACAAATTTCGTTTTTAGTTGAGCATATTTCAGTGGAACCACATGTACCGTTTCTGTTTTATTTTCACTCAAATTTGATAATTTAATCAATTTTTGCTTTCAATCATTTTCGTTCTCTCTCGTTCACACAATTTTTCATGCTTTCAAGCTGTCTAGTTATTTTCCACGATTTTCTGGTCTCTCAAATGATGAGAAGATCGAGGAAACAAGCGTGCTATAAAACAACGATGAATGTGATTCGAACTTACATACACTTTAAATCATTCGCTCTCACTCTCTTTCGCTCTTTCTCTCTGATGACAAATAAAAATATGAAATACAACTAATAATAATAAAATAAAAAATTCAACAAATTTTTTTTCAACATAAACAAAAGTAAGAGGATTGTGCATAGATGTACGATTTGAAATATGTGCATCACATTCATTTTTAAGTACGTCTGGGCATTGCACAATGCAGATGAGGCGATGTGAGTATGTAACTCATATTGCACGCACTCAATCTCTATCCATCTCGATATATTTATAACAGCCATGAAAAACTGCGCTTGTCACATACTATCACTCTGAATGCATTCACCGCTGGTGGATATCACCCGAGTAAATATGTGCTAGTTGAAATTTAAAATAAAAAACCAAAATAAACAGAAGAAGTTCCATATGAAAATAAAAAAAAACGTCACACCCACACATACAACGAAAAATAAAGTAAAATAATAAATAATTTCCGTCGTTTCCCAAATAGAATTGTAAAAGTCCTGTACTTTTGTTGTTCATTTATATATATAAAATGGAATTGATATATTCAGAACAACCGCGGCTATTGAACAATGGACGGTAGGTATAATCACAAACATACAGCAGTGCAGAATTTGTGTGTGTGTGTGTGTGTGTTCAATTTAAACTTAGAATGTCATAAAATAAATAATGAATGAATGATTTTTAATGAATAGGAAGTACAGAAAATGGAAAATAACATTTTGAGAGAAAAGAGTCAAAGGATGTATTCGCTTATGGAAATCATAACAACTATAAAGACGAAATACATTCAATGTATATACTGGCATGAAGATGAAATAAAAATGGAAAAGATAAAAAGTAAACTAGGATAGTCGAATTGGAAATGGTCAACTTAAAGTAGTTGTATGTCCGAATGGGCGGCATTCAATCATCATATCGCGAAGTCATTCAAATAGAAAGGCTATTATCTCATGAAAACGAAATGATGGTATAAGGTGGGAGAGATCATTCAGGCAACCATGCTCATACATCTCGTACTTGTCTACTACGGGCAGTGTTCTATTAAGGCTGTTTTTTTCAATTTTTCAACAAAAAATATATATTCATTCAACATTCTGTTTATTCAATGCAATTCATGACATTTAATCGGTGATTTTTATATTTTGTTGATTTATTCCACCTTCCTGCATTTTATATTAAACAAAAAAAACTTTCTTTTCTTTTTTTGTTTTGTATACATTCTAGCTTGTTGTATTTTGTCCACAGAAAAAAGAGATAACATTTGCAATTTTTGTTTAGTCTAAATGTCTTCATTGATACCAGAGACGCGTGTACATTTGCACAAAATTCAAATGTTTATTCAAAGTGAATAAATGCATAACCTAGGCACACCGTTGAAAATAAAAAACAAAATGCAAAAGACATACACACATTGGACTTTCTGGCAAATGAAAGCAAAACAGTAAGCAGAAAACGTATAAATAATAAAACAAACAATAATGATTCATTGAATTCATTTTGATATAGTCAAGCAATATATCTACATTCAATTTGTTGAGTAATTTAGGCTGATAGCAGAACTTGTGGATACCACGAACGAACCAAGCAACAACAACGAAAAAATATATAATCAAATCAAATAATTTTTGCCACAGTATTTTCATTCTCTGCAGCTGGTGAATATATATTATTTATCGTTTATCATTTTTTGGATTTGAAATTGTTCGCTTAGATAATTTTGGAAGATTAAACGGTTTATTTAAATTAAAATTTCTTATCGCTTCTTTCTACGAAACACGAATATGATCTCATCGATGTGTCACTTTTGAATTAAAACACACTTTGTCAAAATCAACATTAATGTACATTTGAGAATATTGTCTGGATTTTTTTTCGTTCATGATTAATGTTGTTGTTGTCATCGGTCGGGGGCAAGAATTCGCTGAAAAATGCAAACATTTAAAATCACTATACACACACGCACACGAAAAAAATCTATAAAAGAAAAGACGGAATTCCTGATCTCCTAACATTTAAAGCGCAACGTAATTTTTTTTTCTTCATAAAAACATCGATGTATCTGAGGGATGTATTCGTGTTCACATACACATTTCATTAAAATTGTGTGTATTTTTGAATAATTATCATAAATTTTCTATCGAGAGAATCAAAAATAGCCAGAGACAACAATAACAAACAACAATAAACAAAAATAAAAATGGAAACAAATCAAACAAAAACTTACGACATTGCGATTGCATACTTTTCAGATATAGCGTACAATTTTGAAAAGCAATTAAATAATATGTGCGCAAACGAAAAACCATTTTTCCATTTTAATGAATGAGAATCGATTTATTCATCCTCATCATCATCGTTGGTCAAAAAATACCATTCGAAATTGTAATGGTTTATTTTAATATTAATTTCGGTTTAAATTATTACAAATTATGATCGATTACAAATACACATACATATCACATATACACACAGGGACACATGTACACAAACACGCACGGCCACGGGCACGCATACAGAGTAAATGAATCAAGCAAAATCACACGAATTCATTTGATATACAATTCAAACGAAGAGAGGACAACAGTTACAGTACAGACTGAAAATTCACAGCAAGTGTTATATTTATATCACATTGTTGTTGTTGTGGTGAATGTGCGATAGCAGACTGATTATTATCGAAACGAATCCAGTGCGTTCAGTGCAGTTTCAATGCATTTTCTGTTTATAACTCGCCAACAATGAAATGAATGGAATTTAGTGTTTGTTCTTTTGTATCTATCTATTCATCACTTGCCATCTGGTTGAATTTTTTCTCAATTGTGATAAATTATTTGAAGAATGTTAAAAACACTATATAGTTTTTCACTCGGCCAATACTATGGAGAAATAACTTGCGACAGCATAACTTAGGCCAAGTACAGAACAAACAAACAAAAAATTATACATTTTAATTTGCGTTTTTCTTCCTCTGTTTCGTTTCTGTGTGCGAGCCCCTTTTTTGCAAACTACATTTATAGCAAACACATGGGCAACTGAAAGATGCACTGACAATCGAATTCATTGCTATTTTTGCGTTGTGGTTTTTTTTTTTGTTGTTTCATTTCAATTTTTTGCATTTTCGTCTCACGGACTAGAATGACTATTTAGGCACTAAAGTGTGACAAATAAGTTTGTGCGAATCGTGCAATTTGTTTTGTTTAGACAATGAAAATTATTGTTGATGTTGTACAGTAGTCGTTTTTTTTGTCATTTTGTAAATGTTAAAGATTTGTTATGTACAGTGTGTGACCACCTCCACCGTCCAAAAAATGATAATATTACAATTTATAAATATGTACATACATACACACATAGCGATATAACGTTTCAATGTATTCTCATGAAGGCTCGCTTCGGCGTCTCGAAAATGTCGGCAATTTTTTTGTTTCTGATTTGTGTTTTTGTTCAAATCATAATCAACGCTGCATTTATGTTCGGCCAAGCATGGCGCGCACGCACGCAACGATTTTCGAAACAACGCGAAACGATTGTTCGTGAGAATCGGGGAAATTGAATTCTTTTTTTTTTTTTTTTGTAATGTTTTTTTTTGTTGAATATATATTTATATACATGAAAAATAAACTAAAGGAAAAATTAAAACGGAAAAGTAAATTATCTGGCAGAAAAGATAAATGAATAATAATGATAATAATAATTAATATGTATAGAAACTCGATTGGTTGATGCTTACAATTATCATTAGTATCATCATTGGATCGACTTGAATATTGATCCGATGACGATAGTAGTCTTATATTGGGATGAGCTCCCCCCTTATGATCACTTTTTAATATGGTACTACGCATTTGTTGAATTGACATTGCCGCTGGATTTGATTGATCCATAAACATATTGTCACCTTCACACTCACTTTCTTTATACTGTAGAACATTTTTATGCTTTTCATAGATGACTAAACATCGATGACACCCTTTACTGCTTCCACACATGCATTTGCGATCGCAATCCATATTACATCATCATCATCATCAACATCACAAACAAATTTCGTTCGAGAGATTCGTGTGATTTTCATTGCGTTTAAAAATTCAATAATTGAATTTTTGTTTGGTTTTTGTTTTTTTGGTTTTGTATTGTTTCAATAAAATAGAATTTTATTTTGATTTTGGGTCCAGTCATGAAATTGGAAAAAAAAAGAAGAAAACAAAATTCAAAAAACCAAAAATAAATGTGATTTTGTGTTTTTTTTGCTCTTTCCAAACTAAGTTGAAAGTCACATTTTTCTAATTGATGGAGAAATGTCATCATGACATACTGTCGTTTTACATGCTGTTTATTGATCAAGGAAATGATGGAAAATTTGATTTTATGTTTCACTTAATAAATGAAACATTTTTCGATATGCATTAAAGTAAAAAAACCGATATAAATATAACAAACCATTTCCTTGAAAATAATAAACCACATGTTAAACTGGCATAAATTGTAAAATCAAGAAATAAATTTGTCAGTGGTTAAATGAAATTTGATATACTCACTCGTCGACAATTAAAAATTTATCACCGTCAGACGCCATACATTTCCCCCGAAAACTAAGCGTGTTCCCTTTTATAAAAATTGGCTGTTGATTGCCACTTAGAAACCATGAACCTTCCCAGCGTTGTGGAAACGTACAATTCGATACTATAAAGAGAAGTGGGTTCAAAAACGAGGGGGAAGAGACGAAAAGAAGAAAATACGCATTTAAAAAATTTATTGGAATTTGTCGCCAATGGGTTAGAACGATTGGTATGTGAGGTTAGATGGGTTTTGGGAATAAGTGCATTAGCTTGTGTTTACACACTGTATATTGCCGTTTGGTTTCATATTTCCGATGCACATAGCATTTACCACATATAAATATATGTGTTTTTCTTTGCGTTTGCTATTGCAATGAATGAGTGGGCATATACCAGTGTGTGCGCACATAAATCATATGCTTTTCTGATATGAGAACATAAATTTTCCCGTTGTGGTTCTTAACTTTAAATTCAAACTCAAAGGAAATGAAATTGAAAGAGAAGAAAACTTTAAAATTAAACCAAGAAGAAGAAGAAAAATTACAACCGGAATACAAGTAATAGAAAATTACCTTCGTGTTTGTTTGCACTGCAAAGTCGCAACGATGATGAAAGCAGAAATAAATAACAAATTACGATAACTAAGTTCTTCCACCATTGGCTTCGGTTTGTTTGTGCATGCTTGTCGAATTGTGCGTGAAACACAGTTTTTGCGGAGATCGGCGCAATATTCACCATCGGTGAATCGATACTTATTCTATTCGAATGACATCGTGGTTTGCGGCACGAGTTTGTATTCGATGATGATGATGACGATGACGACCACGATGTCGGATCTGATGTCGTTCTTGAGCTGCCGTTATATGTGCTCCGTTTATTAGTATTATTATAATTACAATTATTGTTTTTTACATTATGTTCGGTTCCATAATTACTATGTAAAGTAGTTGTAGTTTTTGTTGGTGTTGTTGCATTAGTAGTATAATTAGAATCACAATCGTACGTAGAAATTGTGCCACATTTTTCAATATCTAAGTTAACAATATTGCCTATGGCCTTGATATTTTTTATCGTCACCGTTTTCGTCGTTGATGCCGCCGTTGTTGTGGTCGTCTTGGTGATCGTTCTATTTGTCACACGTTTTGGCGAACGATGCTGTTGCTGCCAATGATGCATAATTTTCTGTTGTGGCTGCGATTCAAACTGTAACGAAGACTCGTGAGCACACTCTGTCGTTTGATATAGATAATTGTCTGTGTCGGCACTAAAACCATGTTTATGAGTACAGGCAACATTCCCTCTAATTGAATTAATTAATTTTTTACTATATAAAGTTTCGTTGCATCGATGATTTGTTGGAGAATTGGTTGTATCGGGCATGCCACCCGAAACCAAATCGTTTACCACATTATTGATTGTAATTAGCTGCTCGGATAATGTTGTGACAGCATTTACTAAATATTGCCTACTGACAGAGTTTTGCAGCCAAAGGATATCCATAATTCATAATTTAATTTGTATTTTCGTGCGTTTTCGGCTGCAATCGTTTCACTTTTTATTTGTCTCGCTTTTGTTTGTATTTGTTAGTTGTTTATTTTTTCTTCGACAAACCCTGCAAATGCGGAAAAATTAATAAATCAGTTTTGTTTCTGATACAGACAGTCGGTTTTTTTATTGGTTCATTTATTTAAAAAAATTAATTTCAAATAACTCAATTATATTAATTCGACATGATTACTTAGTACGCTGGTGATTATCAAAATACTAACAACAGCAAATAAATAAAACTTGCCAACCCAATACAATCTACCAAATCATGATGCATAAGTTTCAGTAACGTAAATATATAATTTGTAAACAGGACCAACTGCTGGTTTTTAAATTAAAATCTCCGTTAATATGATTAGCCACCGAGCGCAATCAGAAGCGCGAGCGCGCGCACATTCACTTGTGTATATATTGTGATTTTCATCAAATATATATTCTCGTATGTGCACTGTCTCTCGCTCTGTCTGCGTGTGTGTGTGTGTGTGTGTGTGTGTGTGTGTGTGTGTGTGTGTGTGTTACACAGACATTGAGCGTAAGGCAAATTGTAGAGAACTATAAGTACAAAAAAATGAGCGAAATGGACTAATTCTTCTATTATCATAAATTATAATTCACTGACTCTCTTGTGAATGCTACTAAGGATTGAAATATGGCCAGCTAATGCTACGCGGGACCAACACTTACACACTCATCCGCAGTTCAACACACAAAAAATGAACTAATATTTCGTGCATGTTTCAATTCAGAATATTAAAATAATTCATGTGCGCCCGGGTTTGTTCTTCTGTAATATTGTTGATGTTAGTTTTTTTTTTGTTCGCGTCTTTATCAGTGGTCTCAATGAGTGTTTCACTGCATGCGATCTTATATGGGGTCCCCTTTAATTTTATTATATAGGATAATTCAGTCGCATTTGCAATAACTTTTAATTAAAACACAATAGTTTTCTCTCCGTTGTACAGTGATTAAATTTAATATAAAAGAGAGAAATAAAAAAACCATATAGAGCATGGAGGATGTTGGCCCCCTTTTTGAATCAGACAATAAGCTCAAATTTTGTACACAATCATACATTTTTATCCAGGTCCTGATTAAAGTAGACGCAAAGAGCAAGTATTTTTTTCCTCTAACTAATCAAGACAAATTGAGCTGTAAAAGTGCAATTCATTTTTAGAGAGAGAGTAAAAGAGAGCAAATGTTGTCGTTAATTTTTGCAATACGAAAGTTTTATACTATTTAAATAAAACTGTTGGTTTTTTTTTCATTTGTCTTCATTCACTTCTTTATTGTTTCCGTTTTTTTTTTATTCTGTATTGTTTTGTTTTCAAATTCAATTCTTAAAAAAAAGAAAATACATTCCAATTTATTCATCTTCCGCATACATATTCGTATTTATGTAAATAATTTCGGTATATGCGCACTGTCAAGCATTGTCAATGGTACGCTTCATTCATTCATTTTATTTCTTGTATGTTGAACTCATAAAAATGTTTATTTAATCTAATAAAAGCCCATTAATGAAAGTATATTTGTCAATCTCTGTACAAAAGCTGAGCACGCAATTTTCTTTAGTATCCTATATTATGACGTGTGTGTGTGTGTCGCGTATGCATATAAAAAGAAATGAACTATATACAGTTTTTTTTCTTTATCTACGGTACTAATAATATTTAACAAGAGTGTGTGGGCTCTATTTGGTAATGCCACTCCATTTAATAAAATCAACAAGTTCACGAACGGGTATATTTTGTGTAATCGCTTTCAATTTTAAATTTCGATCGTTTGTTAAGAGAACAACTTTGCGTTGGAGATTCGATATGGATATAAGTTTTGATGCGGTAATTGCATCGTTCGAATGAAGTTTCGTTAAATTGATGGCTGTCATTAGAATTTTATCGTCATTGTTCATATGGTCGATTGGACTTTCGGTGGCATTTATGCAATCGGTTTCTTTAGTGAATGCCATTGAATTGAGAAATGATCCCTTTGATGTGGCGCATTTCACATTTGAACCGGATGCTTTTAAAAAAACTAACGCTTTGTGTGCGTTCAATGATGTTTTTGTTGGTGTACCATAGACTTTTAAGCAATCATCACCTTTGGCCAAACCTTCGAGTTCATTCAATACAACAATTGGCACGATGACATGGTACAATGGATAAACTTGTGCTAATTGTTTAATAGCTGGCAAAAAATCGATAAAACAATTGGTATCGGGTAGCAAATATTTTGGTCGTATCTCTAAGCAAATTGTTTCGGAATTCGTTTGACGCAGTATATCCTGAGTGAATTTAGTAAGTTTCTCTTGCATTTTATGGGTTTGTTCGAGTTCATTTTTTCGTTGTAACAGTCTTTGAATTTCATCGAATGAGGCATTTGATTGATGTTCATCTGTCGATTGGTTCTCCATTGAATGTTTTGCATTTTGTGTTTCGCGATCCGATTGTATTATGCTATTGTTATCGTTACCAAATGGTTTTTCAATTATTTCTTTTTCATCTTCCGATAAACCGTTGGTGTTGTTATATGTACCAGTGTCATCGGTTGTGCTAAACAATTGTGCAACAACCACTTCACCAAAATCGAGACGACATAAAAACGTGCACCCTTCTTTCATTAGCTCCGTTGTACAAAAGTCATAAATATTCTTCCACCGCAAAATTGTGAAGGCGCATCGTTCGTCGATGTCGCTTCTACGGTATACAAAATCATTGCGAATGACGGAAGGCATGCCAAGTGTTATCATATCTTCAGTTAATCGAATTCTTTTGTACGATTCATTGTTGTTTGGCTGTTGCTGTTGCTGTTGGATCGGCTCACCGACCACCAATAATTGATCATCAATTTCAAAATTGAATTTATCTAACGCCATTGTGATTCGAGCAAAATCATCCCATATTCGTATACCGTACGCTTCGTTGAATTTATGCACGGCGACAAGTACTGCGTCCGATGTCCATGCGCTCCAATTGAATTTCAACCAGTTGCACCACAATGAAATGGCAGCTAATGAATTATTTATGCTGTCGGAAAGTTTGAATTTATTTATTTGCCTAACATTGAAATGTGTCTCTCCGTTGATGCGGCATTTTGACTCATAGGTGGTGTCGTCAGTGTCAGCCGTGGCCAGCATATCATCCATTTCACATTGTAATTTATTTAAAATTATTCCGATGAATGCGAATGAAAACACCAAAGCAGACTGCGGCTGCGACGTCGACGACGACGACGGCGACGATGACGATGACGGCGACAACGGTGAGTGTGATGAGCTAGACAATTGCATGCTATTCTCAATAGAATAAATGTTCAGAATGATCATTTGAGTCATTTTTTGCAGGGTGAAAATACATGACGTTAACGTGGAGTGGTTCAATAGCTCTTGGAATTGTTTCAGAGTTTGTTCCATGCAAATCTCTAGTGAATCGGAGCCAACTTTTGTGAATAAAATGCCATGCAAATGGGAAAAATTAAATATGAATTTTTTATATAAATCAGCCGAGTCGAGTAACTCATTCTCCTGATCCAAAAACACGGTTCGATAATTCAATTGGCCATCGGTCGGATGCACCCATATTTCTCGTTTAAAATTTTTCATTTTTACTTTTTTCGCGGCGTCCTTTTCGCTTTTGGTTGCCATTGGCTGGCATTGGGTTTTATTAAGTGATTGATATTTTTTGCGCAGCTCATCGAATAATATGACCAAACTCTCTTTGGCCGATTTGATTGGATTTGATGCGTTTAGACTGCGCATATGATAGAATATTGCATCAAATTTTCGTTTATTATACAGCGCAAGTATGGCCAACTGATTGGATGGCATTCCATTTGATGGAATCAATTGATATGCCTTGTTGTACCATTTGGCAGCCTCATCGAATTTTTGCGATTCGGTGACAAGTGCTTGATAACGAAACAGATCGCCCAAGCAAATGTAACACTTTTGTGCCGATACCACAGCCAGACTTATGTATTTTAAACCTTTTAAGTTTTTGCCACACTCCACGCCCAAATAGTCGTCCAACTGGAAACCATATGTTTGCGTAAGCAATCGCAAAATATCATTAAATAATTCGATGCCATCGGCAATTAAATGCAGACACAATTGACGATAAGAATCTTTCATGGCATGGTCATTGTTACTTTTATCGTTCGCCAGACGTCGTGCACTCTCAATAAAATTATGATAAAGTATCTTCCAAAAATGTTGCTCAACATTGTGTTGACGGCAAAATTTCATTTCGTGACGCAAAAGTTCGGCATAAATCTCCTTAATTCCATTTCGAACGGCATTGTATTGATTCCAGTTGATTTGCAATTTACCAGCAGCAATAATTGATTGTAATCGCTCATCTGCGCCTCGCAATTTCTCAATCAGACCATTTTGACGGCTACTACACCCGGGCACAGTGTACCAGTTCGGTTTGACAGCCGATAATTTTGTGTAGTTTTGTCGAAATTGCATTTGCTCAATCGCATTTGATAATTGATCAACCATAGCGGATGTCGCATCAGAGTCGCGCGCTATTGCCACGCATTTGGACGGTGATTCCGTCATCACAGATAATTTATCAATTTATTCTATCTGCTTCGGCGTGAATTTGTCACTGTTTTCGGTTTAATTTTTCTTTTTGGTAACACACTATCGGTCTAGCTTTTTTGGGGTGTGGAGCCAGTGTGTGTGTGTGTGCTTTCTTATCGTTGACTGTAGTTGAATTTAATTGAATTGGTTTGATACGGCGATGAAGTAGAATTGTCTATTTGAATCGGTCGCCGTCGTTTGTGTGTGTGCGTGCGCGTGATTGTGATTTCTGTGAAACAAACAAAAACACATAAAAGGCGGACGAATCAAGATATGTGACATAAATGGATGTTTTTTTAAAGTTATGTTTAATGTCTTGTTTTTCGATCAAGAAGATGCTATGGCACAGAAGCTGAGAATATTATAAATATACATACATATATTGTGTGTATTCAGACACCGGAAAACTTTTTTTTGCTTGGTTTTGGTTTTTGTTTTAGTAAGTTGGCATTTTTTTCGAGGAAAAAAAGCCGCATCGCGAGCACACCAGAGTCATTTTCTTTCAACCACCACCTTGTGGTACGCGTCCCGCACATATAATTAAGAGATATGAATTTAATGAATATGGTCGAACGAAGTAATTAAACGACGATGCTCAATTTTTTTTTTTTGGTTTGGCGCGTGTACTTAATGAAATTATAACGCTTCCCTGTTCGAAGGCGAAAGTGTACATAGCACGCGAAATGATACAGAATCCTCATTTTCCATTACTTCAGTAATAAATAATTTATGGAATCCATTTTGATCTATATGGTATGGAATTCCGCTTTTATAATTTTACAACAACATTTTGAAAATTCGCCGATTCCCTCTCCCTCTCTCTCTGCTTCTCTTTCTGTCTCTTAGTTTCTGAACCAACTTTTCGAATGTGTGTGTGTAAATTTTCCTTATACAATATAACATTTGCCATAATTTCCCTGTCGCCTTACTACCCGCCTCTTTTTTGCCCTTCATTGCCTTTGTTGCTTCTGCTTAAATATTAGATCATGCATCCTTTATTAGACGAATCTTCAATATCTTTAAAATGATGCGCACGTATTTTATAACTTTTCTATGCTTACGGTGTGTACTCTCTCTCTCCCTCTCCCTCTCTCTCTCTTTTTTGTTTTTCTCTCACACACCAATACACAGCATGTAGTATGAATGTATAGTGATTACATTGTGGATTGAATTCATGCAGAATACTTTATTTATGGTTGTAACAATGAATAATACGTGTAACGTAATGCATAACTCTTCTGTATACATTACAAAATTTTCACGTTATTTGCGTGCTCTCAATTCAAAATTCCAATTTTTGTACATGAATTGTCAGCCCTTTTTTCGTCAATGTTCCCAAAGTGCATGAAATTTCATTTCTATCTCATTTAATTCTCTCGTTTCTCGCACTCTCTGTTGTCCAAACTATTACCATAGAATATGTCAAGACAAATTATTTGCCATTGTTCTTATTGAATTTTAGGGGGACGAGAGACATTCTTTTGTGTCACAGTCTTTGCTTCGTTTCGATGTTAAATTAAAATTGACAAATTGATTTGCTTCGTGAATAATAAACTCGCAAGCGACACATTTAAAGCGACAGTGCTGTCATTTTCGTCGATGAACGATGGCAACGAAGAAAAAAATGTATGTTTTTCCTTCATTGGAATGAGTGCGAAAGAAAAGGACAACAAAAATTAGCAACAAGATTCGTGCACTGCAATTTTCAACATGAATTTTCAATTTTTTGGCTTCGGTTATCGCGTCTATACGTCATATAAATCGCTACTACACATGAATTCAATATTTCACACAGACACACCATCAAATCAACCGTCTACAAAATCTCTATGAATCAACTGTATATTTTCACTCGAGAGTAAAACGCTTGTATAAGTGTGTATTATACGAAACATACAAATCGATCGATAACTACAATAAAACCAAATAAAAAAAAGTAACAGGGAGTATCTCGCTTTCTCTCTTTCTCTCGCAAGAAATTTATACTTCTACTACTACTTCTTCTTTTTCATTTTTTTCTCGTCTTTCCTTTTCTCTTTTCTTCTCTGTTATTGTTCTCTCTCATTCTCACACTCTTGCTCTTTGCGTACATGAACTAAGGAAAGTTATTAATTAAATGCATTGCCTATATTTGTGATAATCGTGCAGCGTACCAACAACAAATAAATATAAAATGTCATTGATACTGTGACCAAAGCAAAACCAAAAAAAAAAAACTCAAATATATGCAACAATCATGAGAATAAGATGAAAAAAAACGAATTGCACACAAACCTCAAATTTATTGGGATGTAGTTTGGTTCACAAGTTTTTATTATGTTAGTTTGCAGACGGCGGCCATTTTATCCCATCTTGAACGAAACTCAGTGTTATGTTTCAGCGCTGCTACTACAACTGCTGTCGCTGTTGCTCTGTTGCGGCTGATGTTTCATATACAAAAAATCATAACTTTTAATTTTCTCACACCATTTTCTGCATATTTGTTCTCTGTGCTTTTTTTTATCTCTTATTCCACGGGATGGACAAGATTTCTTGAATAATTTCGATTGAATGCTCGCATTAAACGAAATTTAAATTGAATTTGGTTGTGTGTTGAATTGGCGTTGCTTTTTCTATTCTCTTTTTATTTTGCTCTCGTGGATTTCTTTCTACTATTTCATTTGACTAACTTAATGGTGTCTTCTCTCTTTTACTTTGTGTTACTAAACGAAAACAAACTGATAAAATTTGTCGATAAATTTAATGCACTAAATAAAATGACAAATAAATTTTTCTTTTACTGATTTTACAGAATATTATTTATGGTTGTATTTTAATGTGCGCGACAAAAATTTTTTTACTTCAATCACGAGCGCGACCACTCAATCGTATATTAATGCGAACGAAGTTCACAGTCATTTTACACTAAACCGAACCGCACTCCGTTCATTCGGAAACAACGAAAATCGAACATAGAGCCGATCGCTTGTATTCATGTAATGAATTTGTGTAAGGGGAATGTATGTGAAAAATGTACACAAACACAGATATAGAAATGCTTGCCGCGCATCAACTCAGTGCCTTTTACTGTGTTGTATGGAGTATGCGCGCGTATATGTGAAGTGTTGCTGCTCTGCCTTTGTTTCACACTGCACACACCAAATTCGAACGACACATATTCAAACATCACCAAATACACTCAGTATGCCATGCCATTCCAGAATAGATTGCGCGCTTTTCAAACTGAATTTGTGCCGAGCGGACATATTCTTTGCATTTTTTTTGTTGCTTCTTCTACTCTCGTTCAATTTTACGATTATGCGCAAATACCACAAGGTAAATGTGAAAAATCGTAGATGCTTCGAAAATCAACGCGCTTGTGCTCTCCTCTCTCTGTCTCTCATACACATCCACTTACATCATGAGGACAATGGCACAATTATTTGTTATACTTTATAGCCGGTTCGATACACTACCGATGAATCAATTTTTTTTTTACAATTTTTATCATTTGTTCAATTTTTCAATCGCAATTTTTATCCAACAAAAAAAAATCTTCAATTTTAAATATTTGTTTTCTCGCAGTAAAATGACAAAAATGCGTTTATTATTTGATTGCTCTTTTAGTAGATGGCATCGAACGAAGAAAATCGGTAATAAAAAAAAAACTTTTTTTAAATGCTTTTTCAAAACGGTACCGACAACGCCATCTAACTAAATCGGTTGACGTTAGAATGGCGCAAAGTTTTAAATTTTTATACGCCTTAATGTATTTCATGCAAATATTTCCAGAGATATGAAGAGGTATATGATTTGTGGTACATTTCAATATTAATTCAGCGGCAATTTTCATAATCTTTTTTTTCTCGCTTCGAGTGTTCAATCAACAAGTGTATTATAAATTATCTACGAAAAATCGAAAATCAAATCGATTTGTACAGAACTTTGATTAATTTGTAAAAAAAGGCCATGCTTTAACCAAAATCAACTTAAGTTATGTAAAAGAATTGTTTTAAGATAACTTGAAAAACGAAAAAAAGAGTGAATTTCTATCACATATTTAAATAAAGGTTAAAAACGTTAGAGACTTTTAACGGTTAAAAATAGATATGCTTTGGTTATCAATGCAAAATTGGTTAGCGGATTTGTAATATTTACCACACACATCTATATATATTTGGAGGCTATTTAATTGATGCAGATATCTGCATGATATTCATATGCATAATGAAATCTATTTAATCGTTGATTTACACATTTTAGCGGTGAGAAGATTGCGAATGCAAGCATTTGAATTTTTGGTACTCTATTAGGGCTCATTTAAAATAAAATTTAATCATCGATTGTCTATTGCTAGCGATCGAAAATCAAACAAATTCAGATTATGCATGTCAAATCAATGTCGAATCATTTCAATTTCTGCATATTAAATATTTGATCAAACATTTTCAGTAATTTTCCATACGAATTTATAATGATGGTCTCTCAATATTGAAAATGAGCAGAAAGCGTTGAAAACATCTCTATGCTGTTTCACTTTTATTCCGAGACCAACGTTCAGAAATACAAACATACACATGTGCATGTTTCGAAGTTAAATCGGTGAACTTCAAGTTGAAGGAAACGAAAATAAAACCTGTCAATATTATACAATGAAAATTTACCTATCATTATTTTTCAATTGCAAATTCAAATGTTAATTCAATTAAATGAACAGAGGACCATGAATTCCTTACAATTACAATATTATTTCATTGTTACTTGAAGTTTCATTCGGTAAATGTGAAGCACCATGTAAAACTCGGGATATTCCAACTTCCAACCTATCCCAACACACATAAAAAAATAACTTGTTCAATTTCAGTGGTTGGTTTATATGCTTTATTTTTGGCTATTTATCATGTCGGTCTAAAAAAAGCACATGGAATTTACTTCAAATCAACTACCACAGTTTGAAACCTGAAGCATTTGACATTGAGTTCGTGCAATCAAAAAATAAGTAATCAATCGAATGCGCAAAAAATGTACAATTTTTTTTTAATCGAATGAATCATGTGACACGGTTGAAAATTTTGCGGTTGAACACGATTTATCCAGAACCAAAACAAAATCTACTTCCAAATTAAATGAGATCGAAATTAAATAAATCATTTTACGGCGAATTTTGGAACAAATATAAACATTTTGCATCGTATTTTAACATTTTGAGATTTGTACAATCAACATTTTACCTCCACACTAATTAGTTGATTTAATTGATGATAATCATATTTACGAAAACAAATATTCACTTCACCAATTGAGAAACAGAACGGAACGGAAAAGATATGAATAAACACTATGCTATCCATATGTGGATAGCTTATTACTTTTCTTGTTTTCTTTGCTTTGCACAAGATTGGATAATTGCATGTAAATGTACGCCTTATTAATTTCATATATTCAATGAGTTCATCCAAAGTCCCAAATCGCTGAAGGCGGTCGAACAAATTCTCGTAATTTTTATGAAATTGTTAGTATGATTTTCTCTAATTAGTGTTAAAAATGCTTTCATTTTCTTTCAAAATGTTTTGGTAATTCTTTTTTTATTATAAATCATATCTTAATGAATTATACAATATTTTTTATACAATATATTTGGCACATTTTCGATGATTTACTTGTGTTTATTCGTGGCCGGAGATCACTTGCCTAAAAATAAGCACTATTGTCACAGTCGCACACTCACGTAATCGAAACATAAAGATGCCAAATCTAACCATTTTCGAAATTTTCGATTACGACAAATGACGAGATAAAAAATAGAAGAAAAAAAAATACGATACTGAAAGTTTTATTATCATTTGAATTTTGCAAAAATGGTCATTTGACGTTCGTTTGGTTCTTAAAATAAATTTGTGCGGGTTTTGTTTTTCGATGGAAAAAATTCACCAAAATGAACAAATAATTTTATGTGAAATGGCTGAATCCGTGGGCACTGGTAATTTGCCACTGCTAAAAATATGTTTAAAAAATTCCAACAAATGAATATGTTAATGGCGAATGGCACCGTGAAAGAATGAACTGATAAATCTAACTAGTGATTTGGCTTGGACTCTATCAATGCTTTCGGTCATACAACAGATGCTTATGTGGAAAACCTTGAACTTGGAAACAAAAGAGATGATTTTATACTTGGACTTTCAAATTATATGGATGAAACAACTTTTGGACAGATTTTTATAAGGTTTCAAATGCATTCCATTTTTGGTAGCTTGAGTTTGATTTTTTGAACTAATGACGGTGGTTGAAGTTCAGATATAATATCCAGGGCCAAAGGCAATACTTACACGATCTGAAGCATATTGAAAATCGATGCAGATGTCAAAATATCATATGTTACACGTATCCTTTGATACCTTTTCACTATATGCTTCTGTACATGAAGTTTTCAGGCTAAATTATTGACTTGAAATTCAGCCCCCGACACGTAAATTCGCATGGATCAAAACGCATAGTTTTATTTTGAAAAGAATAAAATGAAATAAATATTCAAAATAATATCTATGTCGTATTTGTACTCTGTAATGATCTTTTTCTACAACAAAATCAATGCTAATAAATTCCGAACAATTTTATCTAAAGAAATTAGTTACATTTCAAGTTTTACCATTTATGGCAAATTTCCGCTTCAAAATTACCGATTGATCAACACAAAACGATAACGAAAACAGATTCACCGAGAAATTATTTTGCAATTCGATTTCCACTTGCATTCCGATCATACAAAAACGATCTAATAAAAAAAGAAACATGACATTAAATCAAAAACGTTCTGTATCCGTTAAAGTCATTGTTGGAAAAAGAAAATCATCTAATTCAATTGAATTTGATCAAATTAGTGTTGGTCATTTGGATACCTTGGACAATTTGAAAGATTTTAGAATGGCGAACTAAAAATCAATGTTAAAAACAGCGGTCGTGAGTGCGATACAGGCAAATTTTTAGTGTTGGTCATAGCGATTCGTTTCAATTTTCTTGAGATTCATTTCCATGATTATGCGGCCATTTGAGTGGTTTTTTTTTCGTACGTGATTGTAACAAGGTGCAGATGCTGAAATTGTTGACGATTTGATGCTGTTGGTTTTTGTGTGTGTATTTTTCTGTTTGAGCGCTTGTTTAAACAAGGTTAAGCAGTATTTTGATTCACATCCAATGCAAAAAAAAAACCAAAAGGAGCAAACTATAATTGTCTTCTAGCTGAATTTGTATTTTTTTTAATCCATGTGCGATCCATTAAAAGGCCGCATTGTAATGTCAACCAAATTATCTGCAATCAACAGCCAAATCTCATATTGAAAATACAAATAAATCAGTACGCACATAAAAACGGGCGCGCTAGAAGTGAAGAGAGAGAAAAAAATTACCTGACAAATACAAACCCATACACATATAAATTAGATGATTGCATCACGCATAATAATAAATAATAATAATAAAAAAACAAAGAGATGAAGAAAAAAGAGTCGTAACTCAATTAAAATATTATACGGTCCAATACGGGAGTAAAAAGCAGCAGGTAAATGACAAGCCAACAAAGTTTCCATGAATATTAGCTATATGACTTTGGATTATTCGATGAGAACATACTGTAGTGACCAAAACCGCAACCAAAATCACGCACAAATACATCAACCGTCGTTCATCACACTTCGATTGCTTTTAGCATTGTATTTCTCGTCTCTCTCTCGCACACTGTCTGTATATGCGTTTTTTCTCTCTCTCTTGAAAATATTATTACGATATTCACGAAGTCATGTCAAGTTGACTTGCTGTTCATCAGATGCTAACTAGTAAAATAGGTAAAAGGTCTTGGCGTCAATCAGCATAAACATTGGATGCCGTTGCTGTTACTGTTGTTGTTGCTGCTGCTGGTCTCTCTTCGGCTGGTGGTTTTTTTTGCTTTTAAATTAATTTTAATTTACGTAATTCGTGAAAATTGAATTAATAATCAATTATTGAGCGTAAACGTAATTAGAATTGCTACCACACTTCAATATATATGCCGGACATTCAATTGTATGCATGTTCAGTAAGCAAGTTTTAATATTTAAATTTTCACATGGAAATTAAGCTCATTTTCCAACATTCATGATTCGCTCTTTGGCTTCGACCACTTGATTGATTGACTGATTGATTGATTTAAGACCGAAATGAAAAAACAACAACAATAACAAACGAATGGACGATAAAAAAGCGATATGGAATGCAGCTTAGCCAATAAATTGCAGCGTCACAACAACTAATTTAAGAAGAATGTATGTAAATATCAGTTGAAAAGGAAATGAATCCGTTCCATTTAAGCAATCAATTGCTGATTTGAATCATTGAGAAAGCTGAGTTCAAAATGCGCTGACATTTGTGCAACGGACGAATATTTCATTATTCACAATATATAACGCTCTCCTTTACTTTCAATTATCTAAAAATAACCGACACAAAAGCAAACACACACACACTTAATAATCGTAGCATGAATCAATCATAAAGTGCCGAATCGAATGGAAGGATTTGATGAAAAGTTTTCGTTATTATTAAAAATGTGTGTTGTGTTTTAATTGTAAATGGCACAGCATCAATTGTAGGGAGCATTTTGCAATCGTCACGCTCACCATCACAGGTAAAAATAATCATATTTGCACAATAAAACAAAATGACCAAAACACGTCAATGAAATTCAAGCGACATTTTTTTTCTATCCATACGCTTCTCTAAATGCAAATTATTCGTTTGTTGGGCAATACATAATATTATTATTTATTATATGGTTGCGATTTGAATTTTTTTTCCTCCTATCTCTCTCTCGCCACATTTTCATTACCTTTGTTTGTTGCTATTTCCTCGGTAATTTTCATTGAAATGAAATATACACATATACACAATTTTAATTCGATTAGATTCGCGAATGCATCTGTTTGTACAAATATTAGGTGGCGCAAGGTGGCCACCACACACACTCACATACTCAAGATAAATACATACCTGGAATTTTGATTTATTGGATATTGCATTATAGTTGGTGTGTTGCACGCAGTGTGCCTACATTACAGCATTTTTCTTTATAACTTTTTTTTTAATTTCTAGAACTTGTTCGTGTGTGCGTGCATCTGAAATGATGACAAATTATTCGCATATGACATTCATTCGTAATGGCTGCACAATAATATCACGATCAACGCCGCTATAATCATTTACACAGATTGAGGTAGTTAAAAAAGGCATCGATTGTCGTGTGTATGGTGATCAGTGGCAATGGCAATGTTTAGCGTTTTACCACTGAATACGATCGCATGTGCGCGCGCGCATATTCCCTCAACAATGTTGTGTCTGTCAAATTGAAATTGAGATGAAAACCGATACCAGCGTCGATCCATCAATGTATGATTATGTTCATATTGCGATTAGTAAAGTGAAGGTCAAATATTTCATATTCTGCATCGTTCATAAAATTCATCATCTTTTCTACGTCTCTCGCTCTATCTCATCCATATTTCTTTCTTGTTTTCTCTTGTGTGCGTGTCGTCTTTTTTTGCTTTGGTCATTGTTTTGTCAGCTCTTTAACAGCCAGAGTTTGATTTGGTTTGCTTAACTCCTTCTGATGAGCAACAAACACACACACAGAAGTATTTCGGTTGTTTGATGTGTTCATACGGTGATTGTTTCGAGTGAGATGTTGATTGCGTTGTCTTTGCATCGTCTCCGCATGTTCATCGATTAAAAACATTGTTTTTTTTACCAACCACTCAAAGGTCGCATGTTTGGCGTGTGTGTGAGAGAGCGTTAATAATCGAGCAATAGGGTCAATCATTGAGAGTGAAAGGGAAAACATGAAAAGTCAACATACACATGACAAAACATTTAGCATATCAGCAATATCAATCCCTGTACCCGTACTAAATACACGTGAATGCTATGTAGACACACACATACACACAGTGTTTATCATATGGGAATGCAGCAAATGTAGCGACAACAACAATAACAGCAACATGCATGCCAGTCAGCAGCAGCAGCAGCAGCAAAAGCGGCTGCTGTAGTAGTAGCCACCCAACAAAACAACAATAAAACCAACAACAAATTATAACATTAGCAATTTCACGTTATAGCTGTCGCACAACTTTTAGTCAACCATTGAAGCAGCTTACGTTCACATCTATTTTCGTGTGAACTCTTCTTCCGAGTTTTCTATTATTTACATTCGAATTTTTGTTGTGCGGTGAATTCAGTTAACGATCTACCTGCAAAATCAATCAATGATTAAACATTTTTTGAACACTTTTTCAAGTTTCGATTTTTGCGAGTTTACTTTGATGCACGCGCGTGTTTTATAGAATTTTCAATTATTTTTTTTAATCGAGCGTCAAGTAGCGAAAAGTAAATGCGAATTTTCCGAGACAACGAGAGAGAAAATTGAAAACCATTGAAAATAGTCGTTTGAGAAAACCAAAATAGAGAAAGAATACAACGAAAAACAAACAGAAACAACTTTACAATCATCAAGCTAGATAGAAAAGAGAAAGAGAAGAGAAAAAAATATATATTAAAAGTATGTTTCGCTTCTAAGTGCAGTGTTACATTAAAATCAAAAGTATTTAGCATTATTTTAAATTTAAGCGCCATATCCACGACAACCGGATTAAAATCGAGGATTATTTATACTTTTTTTTTCTGCTGTCTGACGTACAACCACGAAAATTCTCGGGTGAATATGCAACAAATAGAATGGAATATGCAAACGTTAACGATCGATGGAAAAAGCTCAACTTAGGGAATGATAAATAAGAATTGGTTTTAGTTTTTAAAAAAATGGCAGCATTCTAAATTTTGATAAATTATTCTATTCTATATCTCACTAGTTCTACATTAAATGATTCGATTAAAATGCCATTCAAAACAAAATTATATTCAGAAATGTCTTTGACAAATATTTAACAATACGCAACCTGTTCAGATTTGTGTGTGTGTAATTTTTCGCATTTTTTTCGAAGAAAAAAAAGCTTACATTAATTGTGTGTTCAATCTTTTTGTGTATCAATCGAATACAATAAGACAATTAATCAGTTGATTCATTTTCCAACGGTGATACCGATTTTTTTCATCTAATAATGGAGTTTGACATTTGTGCTGTTTGCATTTTTAATCATGTGTTAATCGCTGACACCCATATAGACGATTGAGATGGATAGAAAGGAATTCACCATTTATTAAATCGATAAACAAACCAGTTAAATTACATAAGATTTGTATCAAAGTATTTAAAAAAAATGCGGATCTACTCATGTGAGTTTATGATATCCAAAATTATATGGTGTACAATACTGAAAGACACATATCATGAACAGACACATATGCACAAAGAGTGGTAAAAAAGCTTGTAGATTTCCTTTTACTGACCGACTAAAATCATTATTAGCTTATATTTGTTCAACGTTTTTTTTGATTGTCTTACTTTTTATTTCAATGAGCTATTTTTTGTCTCTGTCTTAGACCGTATATTTGGATATTGTCATCCAGATATTTCAGGTCATCTGGCTGATGTCAGGCGCTGAAATGTAGTTAAAACAATAGTGATATAACAATCACTTCTATTGTTCTCACTTCATTTCATAGCCTGACATCAGCCAGATGACCTGAAATATCTGGATGAAAATATCCAAGTCTGGTCTATCTGTGTCTCATTTCATTGTGGGCGATAAAATGAGGAAAGAGATGATCCAGGTGACAGTAAATTTGTCTGGCACAGAATAAACGAGCTTATGACAAGAGACAGAACAAAAGAGCAAAGAGAAACAACCGATAAAAAGCGTTGTCTCTAACAAATCAAGAACAGCCGCATGTATGACTTTGATATGTGTATCGTATTAATTGCTTGTGTCTGTAAAACAAGTAGTTTCGCTTCATTTTCATTTAAAATTGTGTGTCCAACACAAAATCTGCACCAAATTTTCTATTTACACAAGCCGATTTTTAGTTCGATTAACAAACACACGATTGAATAACATGTACAATAACATGTACGAAGAGAAAAACGAGAATTTTCAATAAGAAGACCCGAAAAAAAATCAAATCTTAGTCGATTTAAATATTTCGCATGTAACCTTCAGTAAATTCAATATCACTTTCTTACCTGTTTACGAATGTAAACAAACATTTCCGTATAGCGCCGTGTTTTTCACTCATTTTTTCATATGCGAATTCGTGTACTATAGACTACTATAAATTCGTGTACGACTCATAGTATATTGACTAATAAAAATGTATTTCGTATCGAATTTATTGGAAATTAAGGCAAAGATCAAAATCATAAAGAAACATACGGTGAATATATGAAGAAATGCATAAACGAACGTTGTTTAATGGCAACGTTCAAAACTTAAATGACATCGAAATCCACAACCACTTTGTGCTTTTAAAACAAAGAATACGATGAAGAAATAAAACATGGTTGTTCAAATAAAATGGTTGAGAGAGGAATTAAAAAAAATTGGCGATAGAGACAGTGGAAAGTTCAAGGGAATTGTGTTGCACATATATTGAACAACGTTATTACGTTGACCGATTTATTTAGCCAAGTGATTCTCGTATATCCACCTCATTCATTTGCGGTGTCATTGATGCATGATTTGTTATCGATGATAAATGCTGTGACGATTGTTGTTTAATTCCATTTATAAGTCTTTTCTTATAATGTACATTGTACTACTAACCCAGACAAGTAAACCGCTCAGCTCAGTATTCAGTAATTCCCTTAATTTGTTGATTCTATCAGTTTTGTTGGTTTCAATTTTGGTTGATAATTAAATGTTATAAATAGATGCCAATGACTCTCGATTATTTTATAGTTAAAAATACCATAAGAGAAAGGAACAGAGGAAAAAAACAACAAACGATTTAAATAATGCAAAAATGATGATAACATTTTTAATTTTAGTTTGGGGAAAAAAACCACAATATGTCATCAAATGCACGTCCCCATTAAATTATCAACGAATGTGAGATGCGGTTGCACCTTGAGCTGTTACCATTTTTGTCATTTTCTATTGATTTGTTTATATGGCTGAAGTTCAGGTGTCATATAAAATGCACAACTAAACATTTGACTGACTCAATTCAGCTTGAATGCGGAAAATACGACATGTGAAACATGCGGCAGCAACAACAACAACACAAATACATGAAAATCCAACCGCCGATATGGATGCCATTCTCATTTGAATTCTATTCGCATTCGGAATTCTAGAGAAGAATCACACCGAAACATGTCTCAATCGAGCCGTGAATCGGCCATTAATTTGTCGATAAATCACAATCGTATTTGTTTATGGTTGTCGTGTTTGTTGTTGCGGTTTCCATTCGGATCTTACATTGAAGCTTATATTGCAACGATTAAATCTTGCAAAAATCGTTTACATTTTGCTACATGCCATTTTGATTGTGATTCGTTTACCGGGTCGTTCGTGTTATAGAGCTTATCTCATGGTGTAGTCAGTGGTTGGTTTTTTTTTTTCGTTATTTTCGACGCAATATTTATTATTTTACAAATCGTATATCGATATATGCGAATTTCCATTGCACCACACAACATTGTGTACAATAGTATTCTGAGACATATACGGAAGAATTAAATGTTCTTAGAAGGAGATACAATCACTGATAAAATTCCACTGTAAACTGAGATCGACTGTGCCTGGCTAGAAGCAAGTAGAAACGAGCAACAAAAATAATAATAACAACATCTACTAGATGAAATAAAAAAAAAAAAAGAATTATACGAAAAAAAGCAACAACCACGTGGAGATCTTGTAATAATAAAGCCGCAAATCTGGTATTCATTAAAAATGAACAAAACAATCTCGGATTACGTATATGTAAATAATTGACTAAGCAGTTTATACTTTGTTCGGAAAACAACAAACGTATATGCATAAGTTTAAAAAATTCCAGCATCAACTTTTAACAACCGGTGTCGTGTGCAAAGAACAATAGGCTCACAATATTTACATTTTAGAAATGTTTTCAACTATTTCAATTATCACAAAAAAAAATGCCATAACTCTGCACTTGACCAAACGATCTTCACCCGAATGTTTATGGTCGGTGTGTAATATTTCACCCTGCCCTCCATATAGTTAGTGTAGGTGTCAAAAGATATAATATATTGAATATCAATCAAAAGTAGCAACTTTTTTATATGGCCATATTTTATTTAGTTTTAAGTAGCTGCGATATTCCGGTGTTAGCACATTCATAAAACAAAAGTGATTAAAGACTTAATAATAATTGTACAGTGCATTAGTGTATGTGTGCGCCCATTTTTCAAAGAAAGGAACCGTTTTATTCGGTGACCTCCGATCTAAGTCCAGCGGCTACCATCGATCCGAAATTGTCACTTTTTCCACTTTGTTTACAATGATTTTTGAAGCAAATGTATGTGCTTATCGAGGTGACAATGTATGCGTAAGCATTATTACAGCTATTATGGTGGTTTGATTGTTGTTGTTGTTTTTATCGATTTCAATGTTGGCCCGTTTTCTGTCTTATGCCATTCATAAAAACGTTCCTTTTACTTTTGTTTGAGCATTTTTTTTTTAATCTATTGTCTTCATTTTCATCTTGTCGTTGTTATTTTTTCACGTTGTAATTTGTGTGTCTGATGCTATATCATGTTGTCATTTAATGGCATTGATGTGATGATTTGGACCCTCAATATTTGGTGTATGCATACACCAACAAACAAAAAAGCGCAAATGAATGGATTTTAATGTACAACAGTACATAAAACACATGTAGAATGCCAGTTAATTGCCGTGTAGATTGTCGATCCATCGTCGATGACGACTCCGCGATTAAGCTGCGCGATCTCGCGCTCTAACGTACACATTGTGTGTGTTCGAACGAGTTGTTCGTATGCGCTTGTCTAATATTTATTCATGAATATATTGTGACTTGGTTTTCTTACTTGCTCTTGCAAATGTGTTTTTTTTTTTTGCGTGGTGTTGCCGTCGCCGTCACTGCTGTTGCCGCTGCTGCTGATACAAGCATCATAAAGCAAAACTCACACGTCCAACAATTAATTGTACGAGATTTGAAATCATTTAAGTAGACAGTCATAATGTATATCGTGTGTATCTGTGTATATTTACGGAAATAATTACCTTCTCATTCTCATAAAACGAAATAGGAAAGCAAATATTCTACATCTTTAACGTTTTCATGCACACAATGTTCTTATACTTTTTTTATGATAGCAGTCGACAATTCAATTACATAGGTGTATAAAACACAGCAGGCACAGGCAATGCTAATTCAAAGTCGAACGAGAAAGGCGTGTTCGACTTTGACTAGCCATGCATTTTTCTCTTTCAATCACTCTCTCTCTCTCGCTCTCTCTTTTGAATGAGATCCTATGTCAATTGAGATGAGTGTTCTGTTAACTAAATAGACAACAGTTATTATCATCGTTTCTTCTCCTTCATCAATACCATCATCATCCCTAATCTACGTATTGAAGATCTATAAACAGCACGTCAGCAGATATATATATATATATAGTATATTTGCACTGAATATAAATAAATGTATATCTGTGCACGAAAATTCCAAAAATAAACACTTCAACGCTTTGATTTACATTTGTATTTTAGTTTTTTGATGAATATCGTTAATTTTGTTGTTGTGATTAACGTTGATGCTGTTGGTGACGCAGATTTTTCTATTGTTGTCATCATCATTGTGGTTGTTTGTTCCAAAAGTCATTTTCTATGTCTCTTTTGTCTTTGATATAGCATAAATTTTGTTGGTGATTTTGTCGCCAAACGTTAAATTTACGTAATACGTTACTATCCATACCACATGGATGGAAATTTGTTGTTGTTTTATATGATAATTTTTTGAAAATTGCCGCCACAATCTAATACACATTGGTCACTTTCGCATATTTGGAAAATGTGATAGAGAAAAACGCGGTTAATCGGTTGGATAATAGCTAATCTGTCCGCGTTTGCCCATTCACAAAACGAATTTCGGTCACATGGAACATACGAGACGAAGAGATGAAGAAAAAAGTAATACACCATACATCAAAAACTTAACTCTCTCGAATTGCGTAGATGCGAAGAGTGCAGAAATGCGTGACAGTGACTGCCAAACAGTATGGAATCACATCAGTCGAGAGAGACAGAGAGACAGAGATAGATAAAGATATTCGGATTTTTGGCGCTTTTGCAATGATCACATGTGGTGAGAGCGACAGAAAACAAAAAGTTTTAGATAGATAAATTTTGTAAAAAGTGAGCAAAATACCGTCGATCCATTGATGAGCCATCGAAAAAATAAAATACCACAAATTTATTCGCGATTCACAAACACCAACTCGATGTCGGTTTCTCTAGACGATTGTTTGCATTTATTTTGGTTCGATATAGTATTCCAAATTTACGTAAAAACTCATAAAGATTGATATCGATTTTGTGCGGCCAAATGTGTATCATCATTATAGCCTTATGGATTAATTAATGCTTATTCACTGAATATGTATATGTAATGGAATTTAGCGCCAATATCCATGCCGTTTATTTCTAAGCAATTTAGTTGACGTTGTTTTAGCTTATTGAAATTGTATTTCTCATTTTTTTTACAGATTATAAATCAATAGACCCACAAATATGACTGAAAAATACATTGATTCAATAGTCGACTTTTTTGTGAGAAACGAAGGTAAGAGCCACACACATATGAATTCAATGTCTTTCAAAAATAAACGCTTTTTTGCTGCTCATTTTATTTGTGTTACGTTCAGCCGCACATATCGATAATAAATACCAAAAGCACACCATAATGGACTGTCCAAATTTTGCGTCGTATGTAATTGAAGAAGTTCAATCTCTCTATTGAACAAAGATCTCAATTTAACCTTTCTTCTCAAAAAAATTATTGGATCATTTGGATGCATATATTTGCATGGAATTGCCGATATCTTGTTTACATAAAACGTTTGCTTAATTCGAAACGTAAAATGTTATTCTTTACTGTTTGGATCTATTTTTAACTTTGAAATAAATGTTAACATGTAATTTTTTTCTCTCTCCAAAGAATCAGGTTTTGCAGCATTCAAGTCTTTCACCTTCCGATTTAAGTTCAGATTTTGATGTAATCGCGATCACGCTCTCATAAATATACTCGCTTATCTCTTTTATGCATATATATTATCTAATGATAAGGTGTAACGCAATCGATGTTAAAAGACGAATTTAAATTGGATTGACATTACGAAAAAACATTTTGGTCTGACACCATTCTATTGAGGCTTGCATCGAAGTCGCGTCGTTGAATTGATTTCTATCCAAAAAATAATCGTATAAAATGCTGGGTTCTTAAATCAAACAATCTTAGAATTGAAAGACTTGATTTGCAACCTTATTTCATAATTTTGCATCATAAATGTATAATTAGCCGTGGCATCTTTTGCAAATGGCCCATAAATTTTAATCAATGTTGCAAAGCCGTCCACAAATGGTTATCGCAATTATGCAACAGTGAAATTTTAACGCTGCTGATTTTTTGGTTGTTGTTTTTTTCATCAAAAGGCTTGAGCAATTTTTTGTCTCCTTTTTGTCTATATCGCAAACTTGAGCTGATGTTTATTCATCATCCGATTTATGTTTCAATTCATTAACATGTAAATTTTCTATGGATTTTTATTTCGTTTACTCACTTCCAGATGTACGTACAAAACCATGGCTACTATCCGGATCACCAACACCGTTGCTCATCATTCTTGGCAGTTATTTATTTTTCTGTTTGCATGCTGGACCCAAATACATGAGAGACAGAAAACCATTCGAACTTAAAAAGACACTTATCGTTTACAATGCTATCCAAGTTTTATTGAGCGTGATCTTGGTGTTTGAGGTGAGCATTTAAACACAAGAAGCAACCACTCACACCGATCCGTTTCGTACGGATTTTTGATCATCATTTTATGGTTGACATTTTTCATGATCACAACTATGACCATCGTTTATGGATGGGTTCGCATAGAACCTGTTTGAGGCGATTGGCATTTAGCATATTTTATGAAAATTAAATCATTCAACATCTTTAAAATTCATACGTCATTCAAATCGTATCACACATAGTATATTCATTCAGTGTGTTTTTTCTCTCGCTCTCTCTCTTTTTCACAATAATTTTAATACGCAGAAGAAGAAAAAATGAAAGCATTTCATGAAAATTGATCTCTTTCATGGTCAAACCAAATACATTTGTTTTTATAATTACTTGCTCAAAAAGACAACATAACCATTTCTCAATATGTGAAATTCTCAAAACACCGAACATTGATCAATGAATCAGAAATAAAGAGACAAAATACGGTGCGATTTGATGTGACATGAACGGCATGTAGCTTTCGTATCACATTGGTTGGCTATTTATTTAGTAAGAAAGTATGGCGTAATTTCGGGCTAGGTCATTTCATCAACTAGTTTCTTACCTTAAATGTTACAACATCCGAACTCCAGAGGAATAACTCTTTTTTTTCGTTCGTTTTATAAGTGTTACTCATACATACATATATCACATTCAATTTCGTTTTTGTTTTTCTTCTTCTTTTTTTCAAATGTAAATATTGTCTACTTCTGATTTCATTCAAACATAAACAAAAAAGAAGAAGAAAGAGTGAGAGAGAAATGGGCGATTATTTATTTTATGGTTTTGAATTAATTTGAATAAATCTATGAAAATTGGTTAAATGAATTATGTTCCACAGGGTCTTGAAGGTGGATGGCGAAAACATTACAATTATAGTTGTCAACCAGTGGATTACAGCCGAAGTCCAGTCGCTATGAGAGTATGTAAAACATCATTCAATATTTCAGTGGTTTAGAGAATAACATTTTTGAAGAAAAAAAAAACACTTAAAAAAAAAACTGGAATGTTTCCATGGCCCATGACATGGATACATAGAACCAAAAAAAATTTGATTTGTCGCATGCAAGTAAATTTGCTAATCCATTCTAGATGGCACGTGCTGTGTGGTTGTACTACATGTGCAAAATTACCGAACTCTTGGACACCGTATTCTTTGTACTGAGAAAGAAACAAAGTCAAATCACCGGACTGCATATGTATCATCATACATTGATGCCAATCTGCGGTTTTATTGGTATTAAATACTTTGCAGGTGAGTTGACATCATTTATTGCAATCAATAATTGGTGAATAATCCAATAAAACCTATGTACACTGTCAATTTTTATTATGATGACGTCTTCGTAGTCGTCGTCTTCATCGTCGACGTTATTGCACTGTGACAACACACAACTATAAACGATATGCATACGTATGAGTATTATGTGCACCTAACTTCATGCGTTCCATCACTTCATTCGTTTTTCTTTGCATTTTGTTTCATTTTTTCCATCTTTCATCCATAAAAGTCATTGCCACGCGATTACGTATGACTCTCGTTTTTCTTATCTGTTTTTGTTTCTCTTTCTGTTGCGTTTGTTGCTATTGTGTGTCGCTGGTGCAACATACAAACACACATACGCCATTTCCATTAGTCGTTGACTAATCCATATGACTGGTTATTGATTTCTGATGCAAATTGTTGTATTCATTCATTCAGACACATGTTTTTTTTTCATCATTTTTATGTCATTTCAACAATTTTGTCTCTTTTTTTCTCGTTTTTTATCGTCTCGATGTGCTGAATATATATGTAAATAGGTGGACATGGTACATTGTTGGGCCTCATAAATAGGTAAGACAATGTAACACATTTCTGTTCGGGCCGTGATGTGTTACTATGCGCTTTCTTTTGATAATTTTATTTATACATGTTTATGTGCCATTTTCAACTATTTTTCTCTTTATTTTTTCTTCTTCTCTCCCTCTTCCCCCCGTTGCAGTTTCATTCACGTACTAATGTACACTTATTACTTGCTCGCCGCCCTCGGACCACAAATGCAAAAATATTTATGGTGGAAGAAATACTTGACAATCATGCAAATTGTAAGTGACCTTTATTTATCATATAATATGTGCCATTTTACTGGCGTGACTTTTTATTCATGGCATCGATTTTGTCACATCGCGAAATGATTCCCCAAAAAGTTTTGTGTCTGATTAATTTTTTTTTAAATGGTAACCTTATTCTATGGTAGGCATATAAAATTGAATTTTAATGTGATGCCGATGATATTTTGTCCGTCATAAATGTTCGATCGATTTCATTTTTCGTTTTGTATATGTGTGTGGAAATTGAAACACGTTTTATGATTTAGCAAATACATCGAACAATGAAAAATCGGTCGGATCGGATTTTATTTTTTGTTCTTCAATTTGTATTATATTCTGATGCGGGAATTTTTTTTTATTTCATCTCGTTACAGGTTCAATTTTTGATTGTATTTGTTCATACGGTTCAAATTCAATTCCAACCATCGTGCAATTTCCCAAAATCGATTGGTGCATTGCTCACATTAAATGCTGGCATTTTCACCTATATGTTTTCATCATTTTATATTCGTTCATACACCAAAAAGCATCCGTCAAAGAGTCAACTTAACAAAGTCGATGTAAATGGTTACAGCTATAGCAACGGATTTGCACCAGTAGACAAATTAAACAATTCAATTCCTGAAAAGACCAAGGAAGCGCTTAATATTAAACTTAAGAAAGCCAATTAGTTTATTAAAATACACACCACGCACACTTTACCAAACACACACACACACATACACAACCACACACCACATACACACACCATTTTCACAACTAAAACGAAATCGAAATAATCCACTTTAGAATATTGTTTTTGTAATACGAGAATCGTTTGTACAAAACGTGACTTTTACGTTGATTGGCTTTTTGTTGTGCTGTTGTTTTTTTTTTTGTGCGCGATTGATGGTTGTTATCGCTGTATAAAATGCTAAACGAAACGCAGGAAATATAGAATTTCAGTGTGGATGAAGAGAAAGAGAGCGAGACAAAGAGAGGACAAAAGATTTAATAAAAAAGATGCAATCATCATTTCAGCTGCAATAAAAATTATGAGAATTTAAAGTAAAATTCAATAACACTTAACATTTTCGCCGTCATTTCTTCACAATTCTCTGATATTCTTCGCTGTGTTTTTTTAATTAAACTTAAACTCTAGAAAATATAACAATTCGTAACCATTGGAAGAGAAAAAAAGGGACACCTCAACCGATCACATGTGTATTGCAAAAGAAAATCACAAATGCCAATATAAAATGGGCTATGCTGCCAACGATCAATACATTTCTGAAATTTATTACGATTTATTACAACAAAAAAACAATCTCTCTCACATACACAGCACAATTAACATTCAGTCTAGGATATTCAAACCTTACAAAAACTCATATAGTTTTAAGGGTTTTAAGCAAAAATATATGCTTTTTACCTTGACAAATCCAAAAGAAATGAATAAAAGAAAAAAAAATAGATCAACAGCATTTGAAATGAAACGTTTATTGATAAGTTAAATTGTATTAAGAAAGAATAAAAAAATTAAACAGATGAAAATTGGTTGCGACTGATGCGAACGACCTTGACGAACAAACACTTTATGAGAAAAAAGAAAAAAAAATCGTTTTATCCGCATATCTGCAATTGAATATGTTATTTTTGTTAGATAGACATTTAAATTGTGTATGTACTTTAAAAACAAAGAATCATGCATATAAAATTAGTGTAAAATGTAAACGGTCTGCAAAACAACCTACACATTGTTGACAATTAAAGTGAATTAAAAATTGAAAATGAATTTTATTATATTTTGTGTGTGTGTGATTTTTTTTGATTCGTATATGTACCTATAGCTTACAGGTAAAGTATTCTGATTTATGTTCACTGTTTTTTTCGCTGGCAGGAAATATCAAACAGAAATGCCACGGTAAACAGTTTTATTGCCATTTTAAAAGAATTACATGTGAGAAGGTTTTTTTTGTCATTACCAATATCCGCCATCCGCTTTTCCAAGAATTGATTTATTTATGTATTTTTCAATTCAAATGAATTCTTTAAATTGAAAATCAATTTTTTTCAATTGAAATGATAACAAAAAAAAGACCAACAAAACACATTTATCAAGTTCAATTGTGCATTGATCATCACTTGTATGGCAAGTGTTTACCTCTCCGTCAATGAAGGAAATATATTTGTATTGTGAAGCAAATAAGGTCATTCCCTTTTATATCAATTACAAGTTAAAGTCTCTTTTAGATGCCATTCGAAGAATTGAACACTTTATTGTATCAATTTTGTTGATGATTCAATGAACTTTGAATGAAACGAAAATGAAAATATTACACTCGCTTAGGATCTTTAGTAGCAACACAGTTCCAAGTTCAATTCAATTACGTACACAAGGTGTAAAATCAACAATGATCAGAAGTGGTACTAACGATCAAGGGCATATGGAAACGCGTGGAAAAGGAACTGCATCATAACCATTTTTATTTATTATTTCAACATCATTCCAATTATTATCAAACCTCATGACATTTTACTAAAATAATTCCTCTTTTTTACTGTTATTGAACCTGAAAACGAAAAAAAAAAATGAATAAAAATGGTTGAATGGCATAAATCACGGCGTTTAAAAAAAAATCCAAAATTTATTCATTCGCTGACTCGCATAATTATAAAAATCATTTGTATCGAAGCAAAAGTTCAATGAATTTTGATGTTATTCGCCCCGAGTAAAGCTATTTAAAAATCTAAACAGTTTATAGGCGTTTGTTAATTTGCATACATTGCAACTATTTGTTTGAAATTTGAAATTTTTATTGGAAAAAAGAACAATTCAATTACATTTTATTGATTATTATTCACAAAAAAAAAAGGTCTCATTTTCCACGTTTCATAATGTAACTGGATCGTTCAAAGCCAAGTTCAAATTAATTCTAATATTGCACTTCATAATTGTAATCAACCGATATATTCTGTTATAAATAAAGAAATAAAACAAATACTAAACGAAATATATAATGTACCTCGGTGAATAAATGAACAATTAAATGTATAAATGAAAATTTGAATTACTAAAAAAACCGCATTCATTTGAATCGATTCGAAAAAAGGCACATACGTGTGTAGTCAGCTGTTTTATCCAACTTGGGATACATGCATCTAAATGTCAATGATCTGAGTGTTTCTCATATGGCCACACTGAGTGTGTTCAATGCCCCATTTTTTTTTCTTTTCTGCTCTGTTCTCTTGCTATACGCAAAAAGACAATACACGAAAGAAAAAAACATGATAAGATTTGATGACAGCTGACTTGGCTAGTGTGTTCTGTATTAGAATAAATGTATTACGTCAAAAGAGAGAGAAGAAAACATAGAAAGAAAAAACAGAGGAAATAACACATTTGTTTGAATTTCGTGAGTTTGTTTAGAAATACGTCGTATTAAAAATTCAAGCACTTGAACTGTGACCCGTGAATAAGTTGGCATTTTTCTTTTGGGCGAAATAAAAAAAAGCTGCACTAACAAAAACAAATAAAAGAAAACACAATCCAAGTAAGTGTATAACAATTTTCTATAGAAGCAACAAATTACATCCGAATTTGTGTGTGGGCTTTGCAATGCATTGTAATGAAACTCACTAGAACACGACTTTCATCGATTTTAAAGTGCATGTACAAATCCAATTGCCACGAACAATTAAGAGAAAGAAAGCAATAAAACGAAACACACCAACACACCACAATGTAAAATAATGTATGGGACAATCGCGTTTTTCACCATTTTAATTGACTACACAATAATTTAACAGGTGTACGCTAATTGTATTTAGTTATATTATTATTTTTGTTTCCTCTAAAGAGAAAAACAATCATATTTTCATTGTGCACTTTGGAATTGGTGCCCAAAAGACATATTAAATGTCATATCACTAATGTCGCAGTTAACTATTTTTCAGTTGAATCGACAGATAAATAATTAATTATGTTTTGAATGCCACACAGACACAAAGAATAAAACAAAAAATATTGTCATTACTCGACGTATGCCAGTATAAAGAAAGTAATTTTATCAACTTGCATCACAGCTTGTGTTGTAGTTCACTTTGTTATCAAAATCACGCAAGTATGAATTATAGGCACATAATTAAATGTTTCGGGGGAAAGCAAAAAAAGAAAATTACAATACACACTGATAGAAATTCAGTATTCAATATACAATTCTATTTCACGGAATTTCTTCTCTGCTTATTTGCATTTATTCAGTTCATTTGACTGTTTGCAGTCAGACCGAATTAAGCATTCCATATTTTTCTCTCTCTTCTCGTTAGAATGTCCGAGATTTTGGAAGAACCATTGTCAACATCAGCCGGTGATCATGCAAGTACAAGTGAAACAGTGCTTCGTAAACGAAATCCATGGAATTTAGTTTCGGATAGTATCGATCTTCTTGCCGACGTCGATGAATTAGACGATGAGGAAGAGGAAGATGGTGTTGGTTGCCCATTACCATCGACACCCGAAGACAATCAACTGCTCGAGGCCGAGGTATTTTTCAATTATTTCCATTTTATTCACACAGTTTTAGAACAATATCAAGGGGAATTGTGTATTTTATGCACAACATATTTCGTTTTATCAACGAAAAACGGAAATTTTTCGCTTTATCAACGCATTGATTACAAAGATAAATCCAGTATTTATCAGATAATGGCGATAGGAAGGGTCAATTTGAATCTATTTCTGATGAAAATTCAGTTTTATTTGGTTGTTGTCTGTTTTTAGCAATGCTTTATTATACAATGATAACAAATTGTGTGAATAGTCATTTGAAAATTGTACATTGAATTTTTAAAACCATTCAGATGACTGAAGTTCTTAAAGCCGGTGTACTCTCAGACGAAATTGATTTGGGTGCATTGGCTCATAACGCTGCCGAACAAGCGGAAGAATTCGTCCGTAAAGTAAGTACAATTTTCAATCATCCGAAGTCTAATACCGCCATGTGTAAATAAAATAAAAAAAAACACTCAATTAGGTATGGGAAGCCTCATGGAAAGTGTGTCACTATCGTCATTTACCAAAATGGTTGCAAGACAATAATTTTTTGCATCGGAATCACAGACCGCCACTACCATCGTTTCGAGCCTGTTTTAAGTCAGTGTTTCGAATTCACACTGAAACTGGCAACATTTGGACACATTTGCTGGGATGCGTTGCTTTCATTGGCGTTGCTGCTTATTTCCTAACGCGACCATCCATTGAAATACAACTACAGGAGAAAATTGTAAATTCACTAATTTTTTGCCATCTTCTAATTTTTTTCTTCTTCATATTTTAACGAATTCAAAACGAAACATACACTTACACTCTATGTTTTCAATCTAGGTATTTGGTGCCTTTTTCCTCGGTGCAATTATTTGCTTAGGATTTTCATTTGCTTTTCACACTCTTTGCTGTCATTCGGAAACAGTGGGAAAATTATTTTCCAAGTAAATATAATCAGTTCGATCAACATTCATAATTCTTATCGAACACATCATCATTTAATCAATATTTGTATATAATTTCCGTTAGACTTGATTATTGTGGCATTGCATTGCTTATAATGGGATCGTTTGTACCATGGCTCTATTATGGATTCTATTGTCATTATGAGCATAAGTTGGTTTATTTGTCGGTGGTATTGGTGTTAGGATTTTTAGCAATCATTGTATCGCTTTACGATAAATTCGCAGAGCCGGGCTTGAGGCCAGTTCGTGCCGGTATGTGATCATACACAAACACACACAGCAATTTTTTGCATTCCGTCAAATGTTTATTAATACATTTATATGTATGTCATATTTTAGGTGTATTTGCAAGCTTCGGTCTATCAGGCATTATTCCTGCTATTCATTATGTATTAATGGAAGGATGGTTCAACAAAATAAGCCGGGCCAGTCTTGGATGGCTAATTTTAATGGGTAAACTCTAGGGGCAATTCATTTAAAAATTGCCTTTCTATTATTTAAATATTGTTATTGATTCTTTTTCGATTATTTGTCGATTCTTTTAAATTAATTCTTTTCTTTTGTGATTCTCCCCTTAGGTAAACTTTATGTAATAGTCAATGTCAATATTTTCTTAATAAAATCAATTTCGTTTAAGGACTGCTATACATTCTTGGGGCCGTTTTCTATGCTCTGCGTGTACCAGAAAGATGGTTTCCAGGTTTGATTAAATGGCATTTAAATAGAAGTAAGTGTTAATTCAAGTAAGAATAAAATACACTTGAATCAACACTTACTTTTGTTTAAATGCCAGGTAACTTAGTATTATATACAAAATGCAGATTCTTATCAAATTTTTGTTTTTTTTTTTTAAATTCCCAGGCAAATTTGATCTATGGGTAAGAGATTACAAACAAAAAGAGCCAACATCAATTGCGAATCTAAAATCTTTGTATTTTTTTATTCATTTTTCAGTTTCAATCCCACCAAATTTTCCATGTACTAGTTATTGCGGCTGCATTTGTACATTATCACGGAATCAGTGAAATGGCAATGTATCGAGTTACCGTTGGCGAATGTGCAATACCGCACTCAGCTATTACATTCTAGGCAATTACCAAATCACTAAAAACAAATGAACTATGCTGATGATAAACAAAAACATAATCAATTTTAATATGTAAAAAAATGAAATCCTTTATTTATTAAGACGAATAAGAGGACCTCAACAACTACCACGAAAAAATAAAAAATAAAACAAACAGTTAGGAATAAATGAAATGAATCGGTGAATGGAAGGGACTTATTTAACGTTATTCGATGGTAAACACAGACATTTGAGGGATATAATGTTTTTTTAGATGTAAATATTTAAAATAGCAAAACAAAAGAAGCAACAAATTTATATAAAGAAATAGGAATGATGTGCACCAATCAAATCAATTTATTCAAAATGAGCATGTTGCATTCAATTTCTAAGTACCACGAAGAAAAAAATATATATGTGTGAATCAAAATGAGACAGCAATAATCACATGCCTAGTTGTACCAAATACATACATTTCGAACAATCTACACAGATAGTAAAAAAAAACTTTTCAACATGTCAAAATAATCTAAAGATTTGTGTAAAATTTGTGGGAAACATTTTTTGCAACGCAGATAAAAAAAACAAACGATCCAAACCTATTTAGAAAACGAATGTGTGATGTTTTTATTAATTGAAACAGAAATTATGTATCACTGTTCATTTATAACCGAATATGCTTTGTTTGTATTTCATTTGTCCTCTTCTTAATAAAACAACTTTTGGTGGTTAGCACATGATTGATTTTGCATTTTTTTCTATCTCTCTTTCCCTCCCCGTCTTTAACGATGCAAATCACCTTTGCTGGACTGACATTTTTCCTGATTGCGGAAAAAACGACAAAACTCAGTGTTGATAAAGTAAAATCATTGATTACAAATTTTACAGTGATTTAAATAAAAAATAACTTGCAATTTAATATCGGCCCTGAGGTGACATTTTTTTCTCCCGTCAACTCAATGCACACACTAATAAACTCGCATGAGCACGCTTAATTGCCAACTCCTTTGCACTTCGTGTGTAGATCGCCATTCGGGCTATTCCTTTATGTGTTCACAATATGATTCTACGATACGGCACTCTATACGACATCTAATTGAAAACGGAAAGCGATAGAAAAAAAAAGAAAGCACACCAATCGTATTTGTGGTCAAAGCACGCAATGCTTATGCTATCGATCAACGTTCGAACGAAAATCAAACTTGAAGCCCGAAACGACGGGGGAAAAAACTTCAATAGAAGCATTATATTGCAACTTTTACGAACTCTTCACGAGTTCGACAGTTATATCAAATTATTGGAACCGCAACTCATAATGAATAATGGAATTGTTTTAATTATTTCAGGCGCGCGTTTTCATCGTCGTTATTGCTGTCGCGCTACGTACCTATAAATGAATATTCTCCAGTAAAAAATGCCACAATATTAGTCTAATGGGCGTGCAATTTATATCAAAATGTATAATTTAAGCATTTTGTGCTATAAACAATAGTGTGTGTGTGTGCGCGCGAGCTGTCGAAAAACTTTAGAATTTAAGCAAAGCCAAATGTAAAAGTCTATCAACAGAAGTATCGCAATAAAATCAGAAGCAACAGCAGCAGTGAAATTGAATAAAAACTATCGCATTTTCGGAAAGAAAGGAGTAAACGTGCGTCAAAAGAACAATTTACGAAAAAAAGGTCGATTAAAGACTTGAACCGCATCAAAAAAAACCAAATTAGTTAATCGAAGTGAATGCAGTGCGGACGAGTTAAGTGCAAATAAAAAAAAAAACAAAACTTCATTCTTAAATTCAATGGATTAGAACGTGAATTGGATCTGGAATACACAACAAAACACACACTCATCGCGTCCAGAAAAAGTTCAACAAAAAAATAGAACGGATATTTTTTCGCCATACCAATTCATGACCTGTGTGCACACTAAGTGATTAATGTTTCGATCAACCGCACATTTTGTTTTCTTTTTACACCCAAAAAAGAGCATTGAGTGAATAGTTCTTTTTTTCCCCTAAAAATAGTACATGTATCGCGAAAACAACAGCAAAGGAGACAAATAAAATAATAAAAAACGCACGTAAACGACAAATTGAAATTAGTTAAGTGAAAGAGAATAGAACGATAACACAATGGCTTTGGTGATCAAGAAAATTGTCGACTATTATTTTTATCTCAACGATGAAATCAGTGGTGAGCGTCAACATATTTAATAATCATTATTATACGTTGAATCGTATTTGGTTCGGTTTTCTGACGATTGCAAAGATATACACACGCAGCAATGAGCGTGCGTATGTATGTGTGTTTGTGTGTGTGTGTGTGTGTGTGTGATCATTGTCATCAGATATTTCCAGACCCGAAGTGAACAAACGTTCTGGATAATTCAATAATAATAATAACGAAAATAAACAGATAAACTACGTAAATGAATGTTTTGTATTTCGCACAATATAATTATGAGTGTTTTTGATATTTCTAGATCCGAGAGTACGTGATATGTTGTTCATGTCAAATCCGTTTACAATGTTTGGCATTCTTGCGGTTTATCTATGCTTCATCCTGAAATGGGGACCCAAATACATGAAAAATCGCAAACCATTCAACATAAATAAATTAATCATCGTTTATAATATCATACAAATTATAGCGTGCGCTCGTCTTGTTGCCCAAGTAAATTATTATTCTTTTATTATTTCATTTTGTTGACCGTTTATTTTAAATTATTCATTATTTCTTGCAAATTACATTCAGACGTCAACGCACTTTGATTGCGTAAAACTAATCTCATATTCTAATTAGAGTCGTGAGAATTATTATTCATTTGTTTCACTATTTATAGTTTTTATTGATGATTTTGTTGTTGTTTGGTTTTTTTTCTCTCCATATTCTAGGCATTTCAGCATGTGTACAAGTTCAAAAATGGATACAGTTTCTTGTGTCAACCGGTGGACTTTACCTCTGGCACGGTTCCACTGATCATTGCAAATGGATGTCATACATATTTTTTGTTAAAAGTGGTCGATCTATTGGATACAGTATTTTTCGTGCTACGAAAAAAGGATAAGCAAATCACATTTTTACATTTGTACCATCACACCGGAATGGTTCTATTAACATGGAATGCAACGAAATTTTATCCAGGCGGCCATTCAGTATTCACTGGTTTTTTAAATTCAATCATTCATGTTGTAATGTACGGTTATTATCTGGTGAGCGCATTTCAACCGCAATACAAAAATAATATCTGGTGGAAGAAATATATAACGCAAATACAAATTGTAAGTTGTATTTATAGAATTCTACTCTCATTTTTTTTTCTTGTTTTAAGATTTTTGTTTTTTATTAGAGATAAAAACAAAACTGGAATAATATATCATTTTGTGTGTGCTTGACGCTAATTGCAAAAATATATTTAGTCTATCACTTGCACAGAATTAAAAGATTTATAATGTTTTGTGCGTGTGTGTCTCTGTGAAGAGACAAAATACATTCTATTGTAAGATTGCGGAAACTTAAAAATAATTAGCTTACTCAAAGGTTCTCTCCCTGTTACAAAGCGCAAAAATGGTTGTTTGACTTTCGTTCCAATTCGCCATCTCAGTCACATTCAGTATCATACTCGTTTCGCATGCATTTTGTTTTTGTTTCATTAAACGTCCGTACAAATAGCGATCGAGAACAAGCAAGATGTGCAATAACCACACGAAAAATGCCATGCAAACAACACTACACACCATGCAAGCAAAAGTAATTGATATTCGTTTCTCTCTCTCACTATTTTTTGTCGTGTAATTTGTCGCGTAAAAAGACCCCTTTCAATTGCCTTTTGGCGTCATAGGCATATCGGTGATTCTACTTCAAAATACAAGAACAGCATATCGTTTACAAAATCGTATAAATTGTTCTTAATAATACAAAAACAATAACAGCAAAAAAATGTGATTCGTATTTTGTAAAATAATTTTTTATGGCACAAAAAACGACGTCAAACCCTTTACGATAAATTTACATCAATACCGGTTTCCATTCTTATTTTTTGTTCGTTCACATTAGATTCATCTTATGTGATCGAATTGTAATTGCACCAATTAGTTGTGTGCACTCCAATGCACCAGTGGTTTTTTTTTTGTTAAATTTTAGAAAGGAGCTTAAAATTAGCAATATTGTTTTTTTTTTTAATATTTAACATCGTAGTTCATTCAACAATGACAGTGCTTTTTGTTCTTGTCGCATCGAATTTTGTCAGATTTGTGGTTTTGCAAAATTTATTGAATTCACTTTGTTCGATTTGTCCTTAATGCTGACACACCCATCTGAAGATGATTTCGCTGAATTTCTCTCGCTGCTATTTCTCTGTCTCAATTTTTTCATCAGATAAATGTAAACAATAGAATTTACTACCTAACGAAAAGATTCAATTGAACAGGAAAAACCGGCTTTATGACGGAGAAATAAAGTGCTTAGCCTCTGAATGAGTATTGCTTGGTTTCAAATGATATGATTTTAACACCGCATACATTAACTATGACAAGGACATAAATTTTTAACGCGCGAATTTTGTGAGCTTTTTTTATTGCATCTTTACATTATCTTTGTGGTTTTGCTTTTGTATTTATCGTTTGCTCTGTTGTTGTTGGATACCGAAAATTGTGTTCTTAACATTTTTTAGGGTGTGTGCCTGTCGAGCACATTTTTTCTCATTATTTACAAATCACATCTCAAAAGATGTCCTTTATCATTACTGAGGTGTGTTTATTGTTTGTGCTGAATTACACAATCATATGTGTGCTCTTGTTTACTGTCAAAAAATAGCCCAAAGTAAAAAAAAAGTATGGTTGTTAGCGTAATCAGATTATAAACAAAAAAAAAAACAATATCGCATGGACTTTGTTTGTTGTTTCGTATTTTCTGCTACCATTATTTTCCACTATTGAATTTTGTTGACATTTCAATACTGACGCGTGTAACAATCTCATTAGAATATTAGTGTTGTTTTAAGAATGTTGCGCCAATTGTTATATGTTGTGTGCCAATGATCATTTGACACTGAAACGATTTGACGTCAATGCGATGAATGTTTATAGTATTATAGACAAGACGTATTACTTAAATGTCTTAATATTTTGTTTATTCTGTTTTATATCACTGACCGATGTTGGCGATTTGTTTTTCCATTCTAAATTTTACGTTTTGTATTGCATTTCAGATTCAATTTTTCTTGATTATGGTCCATTGGTTGGCCTTGCTATTTCAATCGGACTGTGGATATCCAAAGTTTCCCGTTGCCATAATGGTGCCGCAGAATCTATTTATGTTGGCATTATTTGGTGATTTCTACTATAAAACTTATGTGAAGGAAAGGAAACTGCGCAAGAAACACGATGACAACAAAGGTGACAACAATGATAAAAACAACAACAACAATTCACCACCAATGACCGTTGAAAATAACAATAATGGCACAATCAAAACAATGGCTAACGGTAATGGCATTACATGCAGAAATAATGTGAATAATCATTATTCTAGCGGTACAACTAAAGCAAATGGAATTTCAATTAGTTTGTAAAATACTCCGATTTTTGTTTTTATTTAAAATAGTAGTAAATGTTAAGCAGCTAACCAAAACACAAGAAAATGAATATAAATTTTGAAAATATGACAATCAACTGCAAAATGAAATATGTATTTAAAAAAAAGCACGAAAACGAAAGAGAAATGATGAATAAAAAAAAATATAAATGAAGAAGAATCCATTATGACAAGGAACAACAAAATCAACTGCTCCGATACACACATTCAAATGCATAATTAATATATTTGTAGACTGTATGACTCATTAATTAAGTTCAAAAGTATCGCGCACACATAATGCACAGACGCACTGACAATAGCATTTGCATAACACACACATACGTTTAAAAACGTATGGGCCAGGATTATTTAGCAACAATTTAATATCAATGTTGTGTATACCCCAAATTGTATGATAGTGAGCTAAATAAATAAAGGATGACACGAATTAAAACAAAAACCAAGAAGACAAAAAAAAACTAACCAGCACGAATACACAGTCAATATGTAATCTGAGTGTTTGAAATCGAAGTGACTCTTTTGTTTTCATTCTTTTAATTCCTTTCCTCCTTTCTTTCAATGCCCACAAAACGTAATCAAACCGATCGGTCAGTGCCTTCAAATATCTTAAGGTATGTGTTTGTCGTCTTTTTGTGATGGTCTAGTGCGAATTAAAAAAATATATGAATGAAACAAAGTCGAATTGAATGGAGGCAGAAAGAGAGAGAAAAAAAAGACATCTAACAAATTTGCAAAAAAAAAACATTAGCTATTTGACCATTGGTGACCGGAATGCGTACGTAATTATATCAAAGGTAATGATCGCCCTTTTGTATGAAATGAACAATGTCGACACTATTACATTTAGTGTTGTTGTTGTAGTCGTTGTCAACATTGTACGCGTACACAGCAATAATACGAACACCGACCGTAACATTCGTCGATTAAACGTATTTAAATCCACGTCGTGAACTCTTTTTTTTAATTTATTTTCGCAGTCAAGTTCAAAACCTTTTTTCATTTCGATTGACTTTTACCTCTTCTTATTCATTTTCTCTAATCAAATAAATGGGCACGAGCCAATACACCAGTACTTACACATGTCAGCCGTTTATTGTTTTTGAATGGACGCATTGGGCACTTCAATGATCTTCAAACACAAGCCTTTACTTACATCGAACAGATTTTACTGTTTCTTTGTGTATTTTCGGGCATCGTTTTGTCAAGTTTTCTTATTTATAAACAGCAAAGAGAAGAGAAGAAAAAAAAACAGACTCATATTTCATATTCAATTTACCTAATGTGATCATGAATTTTAAGTATTGCATCATATTATTCTACTCACATATATTGGACCTTTGTTCACTTATTTGCCAACATTTTCAAAGCCAGTTTAGCCATTTGAATAAATGGTGGTCTTTTATCTTGACTATAAAACTGACACCATAAATAAAACAACTCATTGTAATGGTGGATTTGTTTTCTCGTCAAATTTTTAATTTCTGTTTATTTTGTTTTTTTCGGTCTCTTTTCTTCGTAGAATAAAAGTTTTTATTTTTATTAAAATGATTTTTTTTTATAATTATAAATATCATAAATCAAATTACATTATAATCATAAATGTTCAGTCAATCTTTTTTTCTAGCGTCAATTGTTTTTTATATGTTTGAACATAAAAGTTCATAAATAGCACGAAGAATATGGAAGCGTTCAGTAAGAGTAATGCCGATACGAATGATGGGAAACTGCAGTCAGTGCACAAAGCCCGAATTGTGTGTGCAATGCATAAGATGAATTGAGCCTAAATGATTGAAATCAAATAGATAAGAAGAAATATTAATTAGAATTTAAGAAGAACCAAAATGGTGCAAGTTAAATTGGAAAATAATTAGGTGTGGTAAGGTTTCGATTGAGTCGCGCAATAGTCATTGGCGATTCAAATCGATTAAAGAATTGCCTAGAATTGATTGCACGAGGTAAATATATGAGCATAAAATGAAGGGGAACATTGCGATATTTGTGAATGACCCAATAAATTAAGTATTTATTCACCACAAGATGAAACATGTTGTATTTGTTTCCATGCAAAATTGCGAACACGATGTTCAATTTAATTCTCTTTTTTTTCTCTCTTCAAAAATAAGTAGAAATCCAATTACCATGTACATAATATTATAACTCTATATGATCAACAAATAAATTAAAAAAAAAAGAAATAACACACACACATATTATTTCTGGCCAATTTGCACACAGAATATAAACGTAGTGTATTTTGTGGCTAATCACATAATTCGAATAATTTTTTTATTTACTGGAAACATAGCGCCAATATACACGTTAAAACGTGTGTTAATGAGGTTCGTCGTTTTGAATTTTACACATTTTTCTACGAAAAAATGAAGGTATACGAACATTCAAGTCTTCTGTTTCATAAAGCATTGCTTTGCTCAATTCGCTTACCACACTTGATTCGATATTTATTTGGCCTTAACTTTCGTCAATTTCGGTTTTCGTGTGTGTGTGTGTGTGTGTGTGTGTGTGTGTGTGTGTGTGTGTGTG